>NC_068994.1:47132692-47135126 GCF_001194135.2 Octopus bimaculoides | reverse complement strand
ATGAATTTTTGTTTCTCTCAGCATGATACATGGGATCTTTTTAAAAAACCATTTTCTATTACTCAAGCGAAAAATAAACGAATCTAAAATTTTTTCCAAACTTACTTCCATTACACTCAAGCAAAAAAAAAAAAATTATGAATTTCTTTCTCTTCGAAAATCCTCTCACCACCCATCGGAAAAAAATTCCCCCACAAATTTCTTTATAATCGTAATCTATCATTAAAAGATATCCATTTTCCTAAGTTATGAGGGAAAAAATCGGATCATGTGAATTTTCCGAAAGTCCTCTCCCGCAACCCCGGTTCGCTGGCGCAAATTTTTGCTTTCGTGGTTGGGTGTTAACCGTTTAAATTAGTGATTTTTTTTATTATTCTGCTCGTCTTTCATCTTGTCGGGATCATTAACCAGTCAAATAAATATAAATAAATACATTAAAAAAAACAAAAAAACCCGATCTCATTGACCAAACCTCCAAAATGTGCAATAAAGTTAGCTATTCTTCAAATTGTGTAATAAAAGGACATATCGAAAAATATAATCCTGGATATACCCCAACTCCATAAGATGCAATGATCATGGATCTACTTGTTTGGAACTGACCTAGCAACGGCAAGGTCCCTTCTTCCCTTCACAGACTCACATTCATCCATTTTAGCTCCAGCCAATCAGAGAGAAGGATTCTGTTATTTCCTGACACTTCACGAAGATGGCGTCACGTCGGGTAAGAACTTTTATGGAATTGTTTTCTTCTCTAAACATCTAAAATTCTGCATCAATTCTCTTTCCTTCTTTCATTTTTCTAATTAAACTGCAGCCAAAAGCCATTGTATCAATCTTTTAAGCCGTCTAGAAGCCAGATTGAAAATCGTATTTTGGTTTCTACCGACCGTACCATTCACTCGCAGAAGTTGCATGCCTCGAACATTCAAACTCCTGCTACCTAACCACCAATATTTTGTTGCCAAAATTTTTGTTTTCTTTATGTCAATCACAATACAGACGTTTGTGACTCTTGTAGAATCACTCGGTTTCGTTAAAAAAAAAAAAAAAAAAAAAGCTACTTTCGTTTTTAATTTTATTAATTTAACCAACTGAAGAATTTCTTGGTTAACATTTTAGCTACAGGTACTAAAATTCATGTCAACGATATAATATATAAAGATAAACAAGAATTGACAAGTGGCTATATCTCATGTCATTCATTTGTGATACTGAATAGAAGCTTTTTCTTTTACACCAGCAAATGTTTTTTTTTCTTCTTCTCACTATCCAAATCTTCTTAAAACACTAACCAAAGTATTTTTGATGTTATCTCGACTGCGGAAATTGAAAACTATGTCAGCGTGTAGGTAAAGTTTAAAGTTTCTTAAGTTCGCATGTGTTGAAACTTCACACTTACTTCTTGTGCCACTTCCAGAACTTAACACTAAACACATTTTCAACTGATACAGACCATCATTAATCTTCTAGTATTATTTTCTAATACATTTATGTTGTTATATTTCGAGACGGTCATTTTTTCCTTGTCAAATTAACATACATGTTCGTTTATGTGGCAAAAAAAAAAGAAAAAGAAAAAGAAAAAAGACCATCCCGAAATATAACGATATCAGTTTCAACGCACGATTTCACACCAGGAAATAAAAATATTCGCAAAACAAATAAATACGTAAATGTGATATATACATATTCTTTACACTTGAGAGAAGTAGGGTAAATAAAACTCTGGCAGAATCGTTAGCTCGCTGAGCAAAATGCTTGGTAGCATTTTATCCGTCTTAATATTCTGAGTTCATATCTCGCCGAGGTGGGCTTTGCCTTTCATCCTATTGGGTTGATAAAATAAGTACCAGTCAAGCACAAGAGTCGATGTAATCGACTAGACCCCTCCCTTGAAATTTCAGGCTTTGTGCCTATTTTAGAAAAGATTATTATTAATATTTCTAATCGTCTGAAGCTGCAAAGTGACTCAACAGCCGATAGTTTCGTGTATGACATCAAACTAGTTTCAGATTTGGTAAGTACCATGCACGAGACTCTCAGCCCTTGGGTCACCTTATAACTTCTGCCGATCAAAATGAATAAGAATTATAAATATATATAGAAGTGACTGTGTGGTAAGAAGCTTGCTTCCCAACAACATGATTCCGGGTTCAGTTTCAGTGCGTGGTATCTTGGGCAAGTGTCTTCTACTATAGCCACGGGCCGACTAAAGACTTGTAAGTGGATTTGGTAGACGGAAATTGTGTATATGGATATGTATGTGTATGTATGTGTCAGAGTTTGTCCACCCACCACCACCATCGCTTGGCAACCGATGTTGGTGTGTTTACATCCCCGCATCTAGCGGTTCGACAAAAGAGATCAATAGAACAAGTACTCGGCTTACAAAGAATAAGTCCTGGGATCGATTTGTCCGACTAAAGGCGGT
>NC_068994.1:47129968-47132627 GCF_001194135.2 Octopus bimaculoides | reverse complement strand
AAATTTTTTAAAGATAAGTTTTCGAGGGTGTAAGATTACGTAATATTGACGTTTAACCCTTTAGCATTTAAACCAGCCATATCCGGCCAAAAGTATTCTGCCTATTCTATGTTCAAACTGGCCAGATCTGGTCTCTCACACCAACCCTACAATATCGTTTTAAAAATTAACAGCTACCTCATCAAAATCTCATAGCTACGAGATAATGCATGATTAATTCAAAACAATGTGGATAAAAAAGCATTAATTATGGCAGAATAATGTGAACACTAAAGGGTTAAGCATAATACTGACAAAGGAAAAAGTAAAAGAAAAAACGCCTAAGTTACGGAAATTTATGGTAGCAAAGTTGCGGGGAGAAAGAATGATTCGAAACTCTTTCAAAATTTTCATTCTCTTTTTCCTGAATTTTGTCAACATAATCGTGATCTACATCCTCGAAAAATGTACTTCTGCAAAGTTTTTGTTTGTGATATTAACAAAGTATGTATATATATTATATATATATATATATATATATATGGTACGATAGAATGATTTAGGTTTTTGTTGTCTGTTCCAGAAAAGTAACTATGGAAATTACTTTTGTCACTTAGAAAACTATAGATTGGGTATACCCAATCACATGCGTTTTGTCATTCAATGAGATAAATTTAATCTCATGGAAAGTAACAACATTCACTGTCGAGATTGCTTCTTTTAAGGTTATCTTTCGAATATGATATCACTAGAAACTATTTCTTCAGCAATTTTTGCAATATTTTCAGCTGAAATTTGAAAAACATGGTCGCACACACACGTACACCCATTGTCTTTCATGTCCACGAGCGAGTTCAAACAATGAAACACTCGAACACATCCTCGCACACACACACACACTCATATATACATACATAAATACACACGTTTTCACGAATCACTTACGTTTATGCATTTTCGTGTAAGTATATGTATAATATAAATAATATATAGATATATCCATACATATATGTACATACCTACATCTATATGTATACATACATGCATATATGGGTACAGGACATAAAAAAAAAAAAAACGTTAAACACAACGAGAAACGAAAACAGAAAACGAACTTTTTTTCGAACAACGAAAAAAACAAACTGAGAAACGAGACGTGCAACATAAAGAGTATATCCCTTCGTCAGTTGTCCCTGTTCCATCTACTCCGCGTTTCGAAGGCATGTGCTTATACGTCTGTGTGTCAACTGGAAACATATATAAATATATATATATATATATATGTATAACAATTAGAAAATGGAGGATAATATGCTGAACCCAACTACTTGCAGACGGTGTATCCCGTTGAATTCATTAATTTAATTCATAGTAAAAGTGACAAAAGAAAGGAAGAAAAGAAAAAGAAAGAAAGAACCAAAGCACAGGTGTCCATGGCAGACTATGTTATTTTGCCAACATGGTTTACATATAGAAGTACAAAGTACATAAGGAAGTACAAAATAAGAAATAATTTTAAAAAATTACGGAAATTGCCGAACAAATAGTTTCTGTTGATACCATCTCCGAAGGGTAGCTCTTATTAGAACAATTAAAATGGCATACACACGTTCGACTTTGTTTTCTCATGTTTTGATGTTGTACATTACTATTATGCTGATATTTCGCACACCTCGAATTTGTTTCCTTCTACGCTTTTTGATGTAGATTACAATTATGTTGAAAAACATATTTTTTAGGATTATTCCACTCTTTCCCTTCTGGAATTTAATTATGTTTTAAAACAAAAATGAAATTTTCCAGAATTATGAAATCTGCGTTTAGGTAATCATCCACCCTGTAGCGTTAATTATAACAAAGACTTGGTGTCAGTTTATACACAGAATTTATTGCTACGTTATCACAAGACGTCATGCAATACAGAGAGAATTAGTCTTATATGAACATCGTGTTTTACAGGTGCTGAAGATTTTCAACAGACAATTGACGATTAGACTGGTTTTTCACATCGCTGCAATTACGTATGGCTGCGTTGATTCGTCATCCATCTCCGGGTTGTGTATGTAGCCATAAAAAAACAGCTATTGGGAGTATTGCGCTGGTTTAAGTATGAAGCCGTAGAAACAGCTATTACTGAGAGGAATTCATCTGGGACTGAATTCCATATCTTTATTTTGGCACTACGGCCACTACACAGAGGGGGGACACTACAAGGACAGACAAAACAATACAGCACGTGGGGTACAAAGAATGAATGATGAATTACTTACAATGAGGTGATGAAATGGCTTACGAGTCCCCCAAAACTCGCAGTTTCATTTAACAGTTCTGTCATACAGTTTATGATCATTTTTTTTCTTTAACAATTGTAAGTGGCCACAGCTCCTCTGCCGTTACTACACTTGGCAGGGTGTCGTAGCCCCCGTATAATCCACTTATTTGAAACTTGTCCGTGTGTATCTGTTGCAGTCTCTGCATCACATGCTCTTCCACCAATATAGCTTTCTTTTTTTCTTCAAACGTTTCAGGGTCCAGTTTAAGTCTTACTAATCCTTTTATTCTTACAATAGTCTTTTCCAACTCTAAATCCTTGTAAAAAAAAATCACTGTTATGATATTTTTATAATCGACTCTTCCAATTACCTTTCCTTCCATCCTTGCTCTTTTCTGCTGGTCTATC
>NC_068994.1:47116983-47129958 GCF_001194135.2 Octopus bimaculoides | reverse complement strand
TGTGATCCATAGGGATCTTTGATATTAAAATTGTAACCTTCTCATCAGGGAAAGCATGGTAATCATCTTAAACGTCCAATTCTCTAACGGTTTTTTTCCCCCCTTTCTTTTTTTGGAGGTTCTTTGGCGGCGATTCTGTCCGCATACGCTTTCTATCTGTTTCTTGAGAAATTTTCTCGCACTCCACCTCCTCTTGTTCGCCTTCCACCATCTCCTCTTCACAGACCTCTATTTCTTCCACTTGTACTTCTCTGCGGGGAAACAACATAAGGAAATCCTCATCTGGGACTGAATTCGACGAAATCCGAATTCACTGTTTTCTCGCGCAAAAAGCCTCTATTTAATGCCTTCGTTGAAAGAAAATTCTAGAACTTGTCATGTGAACAAAAAAGTTCTGATTGGCTGAAATGGGGATCTACACGCATAATAAATTTACACGTGATCGGAAATGGAGTTGAAGTCAACTGTTATAACCCTAATTTAACGAAAGGTGGTGTTTGTGTGGAATATACTCTGCATTATTAATGGTTAGTAATAAGTCAGGGAAGGTATCTTGAGCTTGTAGAAATCGTAGACAAATAGTTTAAGTTTTTCTATTTTCAAGGGACAGGACATTAGATACTGTGATAATCGATACACTACATCTATGAAGAAAAAGACGAGATGGTTTCAACGGGATGCATTAGAATGAATGTGTGTCGGCAACAATAGAAATAAGACGCAAAGAGAATTTGTAGGTGTTAGAAAGTTTGATGCGATATCTCTTGGGAAGTTTACATGTTTTATTATAAAATGTTGAGGTCTAGAAAACAAAAAGCGTTCAACCTTTTTTTATATATATATTGAGAGAAGTTTATGTTATAAATATTTAAATGCATTGCTGATCATCAGATTTCTCAAGGGATTTCAAGGTTGCCCGATACTTTTATTGGGAGAAGTTTATGTTATAAATATTTGAATGTATTGTTTGTTAATCATCAAGAACTTTGAAGTTATACAACAATTGCTAATTTGGATTCGAAGATAAAATTTTCCAATCATTCAGATACATAAAAAAAATTGCCGCGAAGTGGATTGTTTGCCATTGTTGTGGTGGTTGCCTGTTGATGTGAATGTTGGTTGAAGACCATTGTTGTGTGTTGTAGCTGGCTGCATGTATAATAAATGAAGCAACTCAATAACTTTAAATATATTGCTGGACATAATTTACTGCGTTGGCTGTTTAGAAAAGAAAGATGCTGATAATATAATTGCCGACTGGGAGGAGATAACCGCGCTGTTTCTTATAGAATGCTAGCTGTGGTACATCATGTGCGAGTGTCCAAAGTCGTTCCTTGCTCGACGTAATCTGGTCTATACTAATATCCAAGACCGTCTGGCTGAGTTATACGCCAAACGGTTTTTCTAGAGCGAATATTAGATCACGTCCCAGCTTCGCACTGATTGGTCGATTTATGGATCAATCACGTGAAATTGTGGTGGCTCACTCGTGATCTCTAACAGAATATCTTGTGGTTGGGGTTCGAATCCCTACAAAATCAATATACAGTTTCTTAGGAATTTTTGTTTTAGATCATGGTAGCAGAATTTTGATGATTACCTGATTGCTAGCTCTAATATTCTTCTTCTTACAATGCTCGTTCGAGTGTTAGGTTACAAACAAATTTAACTGTGAGGAGAAATCGATAGCAAAATCGAATTGGTAGTTTTTGAATGGCTGTCGCTACCTCATGGGGAAAGAAAAGGGGGCAAGGAATTGGGTAGTTTTTCCTTCATTGTTTCAGTATCCCTGTTTTTCATACAGCAAGAATTACGATTCTGAAAGAGTTATATGTTTAGAAATTAAATGTCTTAGAATTTCAATTTTTTTTTAAACATCAACTTACCCCCGCCCTTTTTCATTCTTTATGAGGTTAGTTATAGCTATTCCGAAACTCGCTCTCGAAATCTTTTTGAAGATTTACAAATTTATGCATCAGAATAGAGATAAGAACGTTTATGAAACAGAATTCGACACGGGGTCCGTTAGTTTTGATTAAAATAGTCACCCGAAAGAACAATTGTTAAAAAAAATTGTTTTGGCATCCTGTTAGTTCATAATTGACACATACCCGTATGTATTTGGTCTTGTGAAATTAGCCTCACGAAGGCCTTTTCAAGAAGACGAAGATAAAAATAAACTAACATGTTTAATTGTTATTCAACAATTCATCAAGATTTACTCATCTCTCCCTCTTAACCCGCTAATGTCAATCGTGTGAAGCTTCCTATAAAAATGTAAACAATCTTGAATAATGTGGTTGCATACACAAGCGCATGTTCACGACATTTAACCCCATTTTGAGCTTTTAAAAGAAATGCGTTTCATAAATAATTTCTTTTTTTTTTGTTGATTATCAATTATAAGAGTATATAAACATTTGCTGTGTTCAAATGTTCGTTGTTGTTGAGCTCTACGTCATTCCTGAAGTAAGCTTACAACCAAAAGCATTCTAGCAGTAACCACTCTAGCTTTAATTTATTCATTGCTCATTTAGGATAATATTGTTTGATGTGTTCTCTTCTGTTAGTCGTTTGAGACATTTAGCATCTTTTACTTGCAATTTCCCCATTTATTATGGCTTTTTTTTTTTTTATCATTTGAATCTAACTGCAGTTAAAGGAAGTTCCTAAACAGGAATTTAAAGACATTATGGAATATCGCAAATGCGAATACTATGACCTAATCTTCGACAATATTTATATCTTGTTTGCTTTCGTTGGCTCTGTTTAAGTTTAACGCTGCAGTTAGGGGTTGTTATTTTAACCGATTTACGAATCTGTAAATCTAGGTAGTATAAATACAGATCAGTGTGAGGGCAAGTCCAAGTCGTTTTTATTAAGGAAGGAAGGAAAACAATCACGCGAAGTTTAGAAGTTACTTGAACATTGTTAAAAATAATTGTTTAACATGTCTACATTTATAAAAGAGCAGAAGGAAAATAAATGATACTGAAAGAAGAGGAAAAATGAAACCGAACAAAAATCGCTCTGTTGTAGAACTCTTGTTTACTGTCACTGCCGTGTTTGTTAAATGACAATGGCAAGTTGACTTCTGCTCAGTAAAAACACGTTTCCTTAATTTTACTTTATTTCACTGAAATAACATTTAGTTTTTTTTTTTTAACGTTAAGATTTTCCTAGGATAAAAACATACTGTAGAGTAAAAGTGGAATTCTGAGTTCAAATCCCACCCCTGTATCTATGATATGTTATTTCATTCTCATGTCAGCAGCACTTGTTGCAGGGTTTAAATTTGAAACTGTTAGCTCAATTATGATAAACGGGCAGCAGCATATCAGGTGACTTGTCCTGGATCGTGGCCAATACTATTTCCTTTGCAATTGTACGCACACTGAAATTTTCCTCGATTTTCCCTCCAGTCATGGTTATAAATAAAGATGCACGTCATAATTGAGGTTTCTTGGTCGCTGCTCGACAAAGGACTAAACAGAATGGTTTGTCTACAATAAACAGAACTTTTCTGCTTCTCACAGCATGAAAATGTAGCTATCCTTTTTAGCTAGCATGCATACATAATTCACTATTGGTAATCAGTGATACAGCCTCCAGCAAGTAACTATTGTAATCAGTGTAATGTTTATGTACAAATAAATGGTTTCCTTCAAAAACTTCAAATGGACTTCTTGAATAATTGGCAGGGCCTAAACCAGCCCTACCAATTAACCTCATCTTGAGCTTTTAAAAGAAATGCGTTTCATAAATAATTTCTTTATCTGCCACTTAAGAGGTCCCAACAAGATGGCAGGTAATCTCCTGCACCTCCACCCTACAAACTATTGCTGAAATGTTCTCATTTGGTTGTTGTTTTTTTATTCTACAGAACCATGCAACGAACCAACAGCTGAGTATGCGGGACAAGGCCCAGAGGAAACATAACAATCATGAACATCGTACAAATTTCCGAGCAGGCTTCATCCCTATCAATGAAGAATACTTGCACAAAACTGGTATAAGGGGTTCCAAGAAGAAAGTTCTCTACTGCGTTGTTGCCTTCCTTCTGTTGGTTGCTATTGCCAACATAGTGGTAAGTTGTCAGAGTTAACCTCTTCATGGGAATACTAAGAATTTGGCTTCTTGGCAGAATATTTAAAAGGCAATTCATAGCCATGTGTAGGTATATCCATGCACATATATATAAAATCAAAATTCCCAAATCTCAAGTGACTTGTGGTGGAAGTTCTGGAAAAACAGAGTTGGAATTTCTTTGAATAATAAATAAATAAATATATATATATATATGGAAATAGGTTGTGGAAGTGTAGGAGCGTGGCCGTTGCCAGTATCGCCTGACTGGCCTTCGTGCGGGTGACACGTAAAAGCACCTACTACACTCTCTGAGTGGTTGGCGTTAGGAAGGGCATCCAGCTGTAGAAACTCTGCCAAATTTAGATTGGAGCCTGGTGTTGCCATCCAGTTTCACCAGTCCTCAGTCAAATCGTCCAACCCATGCTAGCATGGAAAGCGGACGTTAAACGATGATGATGATGATGATGATATATATAGGTAAATGATAGGATTGCTTCAATATTTCAGGGGTAGTCTGAAGTATCTAAGCAACCAGGGGATAGTTAAATCCGAAGGCACTCCTGGGAATTACTTGTGTGGGTACCGTCTTCGTTAGAAGGTATCCAGAGGCAGGTAATTTATTGCTTAAACCGCAGTTTATAAGTATAATTATGTGCAGAATGAAGAAACAAATACAAGAAGAAGCATCTCTCACACCATGAACTCTAACATACTTCTCAACATTCTGAAGAGATCTGCCAGACTATTTGGCACATTGAAACGATCGTAAATGACTCATTATATAATCTCCACATAATTAAATTAATGGCTAACTAGCCCAATCGACTTGCTTCTTGTATTTGTTTCTCCATTCTCCACATAATATATATATATATATATACATATCTCACTAACTTTGATTTTTCTAACAAATATTTCATGACAGTTCTTTTAAGCATTCTGCTACAGAAAACAGCTATATTGATACAGCTATACTTGTAACAGCTGTACTTGTAACAGATGTACTTTGTGACAGATGTACTTTATGTGACAATTGTGTCAATCACTATATTGTAGGTGACAGCTGAGTTGACTTCTACGCAGTCATGATGCATGTATAATATGGAAGTCATGATGCATGTATTATATGGAAGCACTGTATTGACCAATTTGCTGTTAATGATAGCTGTATTAACTACTGTACCATATATGATAACTGGCTGACCACTATACTGTAGGTGACAGCTATATTGACCACTATACTCCATGTGTCAGTTCTAATCACTGTACTGTATTGCAGGTAACTGGTTTGCTAATGTCTGTACTAAAACTGACCCCGTTTGGACTGCAGTCACTTGAATTTATCCCTGGAGGGGAATTACTACGGTTTATTGTGAATGGTGTCTTACCAAACATTACCCTGATAGGTGGACAACTGGGTAGCCGAATGTGGAGCGGAATGAATTTCACAGCAGACCAATCTGTGGTAAGTGGACTTTTGGTTTAATTTGTTGTCCTTCAAAACCCAGATATTACTTGGTATTAAATGATTTGATCTTTTCTGTTTGTCATCGGAAACCATATGTCAACCGTATGCAACTGTTCTTGTAACTTCCATATTATGCAGAGTTTCAACACTTTTATCCTCTGTACCCGATATTTTTGTATCCCATTCTTCTATTTTGTATATTCAGACATTTTACTATTTTAATTTGTGTATTTTGATATCCCTTTATTCTTTTGTTCTGGTATTCTGTTTTTCTATTCTGCCAATGTGTTTATTTATGATGCCCTGTTCATATCCTATTCAAGGTGTTATATATTCTGAGCACCAATTATTTCCTGTGGGAACACAGTATCAAGTCTTCACTTGCGTTCCCTACCTAGTGAACATGACCACTTCTTTGATGGCATTTGGTCTTTGTTGTGTTCAGGCTTTAGAACATGTAATTTTTTGTCAAATTCTATACAAGAATTTCTTCTTGTCAAAGACTGACACTTGATTTTGTTACGTTTCTAAGAACTATTTCGTTTTCGCTTTCCAGATCAATATTGGTTCTCCAGAATCTTCAATGTGTAAGTAATTAAACATTTCACACATTTCTGCAGATATAAACATCATTTACTCATCAAATAATATAACATATTAACTTATTTTGTCACATTCATGATTGTGGTATACAATGGCTGTGAGGTAAAAATGCAGGACTATTAATTGTGAGGACATCAGTACAATACTTAGACAATGTATAAAACTCTACCTGACTAAAAAGACAATGTAAAAGTGGCAGTGGCAGCAGGAGCAGCAGTAATAGTAGTAGTAGTAGGAAGAGGAGGAGGGAACGTGCCTTTCTATTGCAGGCACTGGGCAAATCACAGAATTTTATTTATTGCAGCTCAAGCTGGATAACAGGCTCTGCCCTTGGTTAATTATTCAATTGTTAGCAATATGTAGAGGAGAGACCTCTAACTTCAAGTGCAGTATAAATATACAAATTTATAACAGAGACAATGGTAGCACTCTTCATCATCATCATCATCATTCCAACATCCAACTTTTCCTGATTACGTGAGTTGTTCAAAGTTTATTGAGGCAAGGTTTTTATGGCCAGATGCCCATTCTTGTCACTAATCCTCTCTTGTTTCCAAGTAAGGCCAGACATTTTTTGCAGGAATATTGGAAATGGATATCACTGCTTGTATGACAGTAACACTCACTTAAATCTATTATATAATACACCCCCACCACACACATACATGCATATAATACACCCCCACCACACGCATACATACAGAGGTTGGACAAAATAATGGAAACACCTAGAATCATAGCATCATAATTTTGAAATATCTATAAAACCGTCATAAGCTTGTTTATTTTTATGTTTCTTGATTTATTATTAGTGTTGCTTAATATGTTTTGCTAAAATTGCTGTTTCTTTTCAGATATCATCAGAAAAAGGTAATTAAAATTCATTAAAATGACAGATCTATCGAACTTTCAAAGAGGTTAAATTGTTGGTGCTCGTATACAGCCAAAATGTTTGGTGTATCAAGAAGTACTGTTTCGAAAGTAATGACAGCCTTTGAGAAAGAGAGAAAAACCTTCTCGTTGAAACAAAACTCCAGAAGAAAACCAAAACTTTCAGATAGGGACTGTCGGACTCTTACACGAATTGTTAGAAAGGATCACAAAAGTACAGCTCCCAAAATTACTGCAGAGCTTAATGACCACCTTGAGAACCCAGTTTTCACAAAAACTGTTTGCCAGGAGCTGCACAAAGCCAGATTTCACGGGAGGGCTGCAATCAGAAAACCACTACTCTCAAAAAGAAACATTGCAAAGCATTCAGAGTGGAGTAAAAACCTATAGAATTGGTCCTTAGAGCAGTGGAAGAATGTTATTTTCTCAGACGAGTCATCCTTTACCTTATTTCCAAACACTGGCCAAGTATACAGCCAAAAGAAGCATTTGACCCAGACTGCCTTCTTCCAACTGTTAAACATGGAGGAGGATCTGTGATGATCTGGGGGAAGCAGTAGAACATCTGACAAAATGCCCTGTGGCATTTCTACTTCTTTATATTCTGTGTTCAAATCCCATCAAGGTCGACTTTGCCTTTCATCTTTCTAGGTCTATAAAATAAAGTACCAGTCATGTATTGGCCTTGTGTCTATGTTAGGCACAATTGTTGTTGTTGTTATCAATAATAACACTAGTCCCCTCCCCTGAAATTTCAGGCCTTGTGCCTTTAGTAGAAAGGATCATTATTATTATTATTGAGGCAACGAACTGGCAGAATCATTAACACGTCGTGCAAAATGCTTAGAGGCATTTCACTCGTCTTTACATTCAGAGTTCAAATTCTGCTGAGGTCAACTTTGCCTTTCATCCTTTTGGGGTCTATGAATTAAGTAGAGGCATTGGATGTAATTGATTATCCCCCTTCCACCAAAATTGCAGGCCTTGTGGCTATAGTAGAAAGGATTATTATTATTATTATCATTATTATTATTATTCATTGCTTTCTCCTCCTTTTTCTTTTCTTCCTTCAAGTGTCTGTCAATGAGACCCAAAGCTTGTTCACCACTGATGCTTTTGATGTTATTGACGCTGACACTAGTAAACTTGTCTTTTCAACTGATCCAAACAAAGAATGGTCGTTTCCCAAAATGCCACAAAATCTCCAAACCAATGCAATAGAAACTACCAATGTAAGTGTATTTCCTAATGCCGTTGTATTGTTGCTGTTTCCTATTTTTTTCCCCTCTAATTTTTATTTTATTTTACTGTTGTACGTCTATGTTTCTATGACAACATGAATAGGCTTAATTGTTTTGTAATTTTGAAATATTTGCATAATGAAAAAGAAATTAATTCTATGATTAGGCTGTTGGATATCATTAACCTTTTCCTGCTGTTAAACCATCCTATGGTAGAATAATCTGTCAGAACAACAGATTTGTAAGTACAGTTGACTAAAAGCACACAATATAAAGGCTGTAAACAGCAAAATTGCAAAATTTAAACTTATGACCGTGCAGTTAATAGTCCAGCATTTTGTATTTCATATTGTGATTTTAGCCAATGAAGAATGTAATAATACACAAGTATCTTTAAGAAGTTTGTCCAGAGCAAAATAATACAGCTGGTGCCTTTCTATGTTTGGTTATACATGTTATAAACTTCATAATAATAATAATAATAATAATAATAATCCTTTCTACTATGCTAGAAATAGCAGTCAAATCTCTCTCCAATTGCATCCTGTCATCTTAGAAATGAACGTATTTGATAGTATAGTTCTATGTTCCTTGCATACAGGATAAAGGTAAGATGATCATGGATCGTAGTTGGAATATCAAGCAAGAAATATGACACGAGTCCATTTGGTAGGGCTGTTGTTATTGTTTGTCACAAATTTATGCTTTATAATAGCTAACATCATTGAAATTGTCAAATACCATTTTCTCCCTCTTTTTTTTTTTGTTTGTTTATCTCTCTCTCTCTCTTGGTTATATTGGACAGATAAAAAGTCGAACAAAGTGGAACGACATTGTTTTCGAATCTTTCTCCAGAGTTGACGTAAAAGGTGATAAAGGCGTAAGTACAGAAGAAAGCATCAACAAAATCAATGTCCAAGCCAGCAAAGGAATCTCCTTGAATGCCGAGGTAAAGAATTTTCATCTGCAAAAGCAGTTTGTTATTGTTACTTCCAATTTGTCATCTTCAAATAAATGAATGACATAATCTGTATAAATAAACTCGTTAGAACTGCAAATATTCTGTTGGTATGTTTGGTTTAATTCACTTTGAGACAAAGCTTTCCCATACAAGGCTGTTTGAACAAATAACCATAATAATACAAATATCTATATATCTGTGGGTGTGCATGTGTTTACATATATACAGCTCTCTCTCACTCTCTCTCTATATATATATGCATATGTATGCCCTCTCCCCTCTCAAAGGATCTTTGTCTTACAAGTTACTTGGTGACTCTGCCAATGCTGGTACCACTTAAAACCAAGTTTCTTACCACACACCCACATCTGCACCTATGTATCTGTGTGTGTGTGTGTGTGTATCTATGTGTATGTGTGTATGAGTGTATATATGTATGCATGTATATATGTGTATATATATGTGTACATATTACATGTACATCTATATATATATATACATGTATATCTATAAATAGACATCTACACATACATTTATACATATACATCTATATCTATACATCTAGTATTTCTCAAGTTTTAGGGATTCACACAGACACACATTCTCATCTTTATATATATATATATATATGTATGTATATATAAAATCAATTAGAGGTTAAATCAGTCTGTTGTGGTGATTCTAAAATACAACACATGAAAAAGCTAATGGTATATCTTTTTTTCATAGTTCTATTAGAGATGTCAGACCACTTCCACACGGGCTCCATTGGTCACAAGCAGCACATTTGGACTGCTTGATGGAAATTAAAAAGATAATTTATGAACACCCTGTATATACAAACACACACATTAGTCTGTGTACACATATACACAGTTTTGCTAAAAATAAAAGAAAAGCAAAAAGCATGATTGACCATCCAAATTTTGATTTCTTTTTTTTTTTTTCCAGAAAGGTAACTTGAAATTTGATGCTAGCGACGGCAACATAATAATTAACAAGAAAACTCTACGTCCGATCAAAGTTGAGAATCCTGGAGTAAATGCTACGGGTGAGACATTCAAGTTGTGTATCTGTACACCGAGTGGCAAGTTGTTCGCCGTACCAAACACCTTAAATTGTCTATCACCAAAGGATGCATGTAATGATACTTAGCAAGACGTGATTGAAAAAAATCTGAAACAAAGGACAATTACTTTGTTTCTCCACCCTCTAACCATTTGATCACATGACCTCCCCCCATCACCACCACTAATCACTCTTATTTTTTGTTTCCTTTATTTGTTTGAAAGCTTCCTTTCCAAATATTTGTTCAACTAATTTTTTTTGTTTGTTTGATTCACAGAAGCTATTTAAAATTTAAACAATTAATTGATTGTAATTAAGCTATAAACTATGGTGTGGATATAACAGTTGCATAGCAAAGGAGAGAGAAAGCAACTGTATGGTTGGCTTGAAGTTTCATCCCATGGTGAAATAAGGATTCAATACCATGTGGTACTCACTTTCTCTTTCCCCGTTCTCTTTCAATTATACATGTTTCATGTTCATTCACGATGTGTGTGTGCGTCTGTGTATGTGCATATAATTTGATGGGGCATGTTTATCTGGATCAGTGGCTCCCAACCATTTTTTGCCTAAGGGCCCCTTTGATTCCTATTTTATGGGGGTGCCCCACCATAGCCATTCGATGTATATATATAAAAAAATCTGCTGTATTTTTATAATTAAATATTATTAAGGAATTGTATAATAATAATTATTAAAATATTTTGTGTATTGTAGAAATATAACCCGTTTATTTCCCATAAATTTTAACAAAATCTTACATGGATCCCTAACGGTCATATGGTCCCTGGTTGAGAACCACTGATTTGAATGAATGGATGCGCTAGTTGTTCAATCAATTGAATTATTTCCTCATTGAATTGTAGTTCATGTGGTTGAGTACTTCACAGTTGCTTGTTCACCCAACATAATCTTTAGGAAAACTCTCACAGCTTCAGTCCATCTGACATGCTTCTACATAGTTTCCATTTACCAAATTTCGCTTGCACAGCATTGACCAATGTGATGGTGTGGTAGAAGATACTTGCCAAAGTACCATCCAATTGGATCTAACCCAAAATCTGCAGTCTGAAGAGTAAATTAAACGTTTAAAAACCACTTGGCCATGCAAGTTTGTGTGTATAAATACATTTGGCTGTGTAGGTAAGAAGTTCCCTTCTAACTCAAATGGTTTCAGGTTCAGTCTGACAGTATATATAAACTATATAGTCTTCTAATAAAGCCTGTTGTGTGTGTGAATGTATGTGTGTGTATATATATATATATATATATGTATGTATGTGTGTGTTTGTGTATGTAAGTAGGTGCTTCTGTCTCCATACTTAGACATCATGCAAGAGTTTTATACAAGCATTGCTGTCATTTGTTGTCAATGTAGAGTCATTTGTCCTGTCATTTGTTTAGAGTCATTTGTAGAGTCATTTGTCCTGTAGAAACATGGGGACACACTTGGAAATGGATGGGCTTTGATGACAGGAACAGCATTCATCTGTTGAAAATTTGCCTCAAAACAAATTCCGTCCAACCAATGCAAGCATGGAAAAGTGGATGTTTAAACAATATATATATATATATATATATATATATATATATATATAAAACCATACATGCATTGTATAAACAATATGTATGCACCTGGGCATACATGCAAAACTAATTCATAAAAAATTTTGTTTCAATTTTCAAACAGCATGCAAAATTTTGAGGTTTGATAATTTTGGGGAAAGAATTAATAATAATAATCCAAATGTAATGAGAATTGCAATGAACTAATTATGCTGTGTTTCAATTGATAGCAATTGTATGAATCTAATTTTGGTCTCAGACAAAATAAAATCACATAACAGACGTCCAATCTATGGAGAAAAAAATTTGGAATTTAGCTATATTTCAGCATGGTGTATACCATCAGAATCACATTTTATTTCCTGATTTTAAAAGATTATCATGGATCCTCTTTCACATTCACTTGGATGCAGTTCATAAACAGACTGGGAGAATTATCAGGGTTGTGTCACTTATTTGTAAAGGGTCTATCAATCCGTCCTACTTCTAAATCAGAACCACTTTACATATAAGAGAGATTTTCTAAAGAAAGATGAGAGAAATTTTAGGAAATTTAATGATTTCTTTAAATGTATTGTCTTAGTAATGGAATTTTGAATTTTTGTTTTTCATAGACACACTCACACATATTAGAACTAAGAAAAATGCACATGTATGTATACATTTATGTGTGTGTGTGTGTGCAATTTAGAACTAAGAATATAAAGTTGCAGTGTGTGTGTGTGTGTGTGTATATACAGAGTCTGCCAAAAAATGTATTCCAAATTCAGGAAAGGAAAAATCTATAAATATTTGAATTCAGTGTTATTGCAATTTGATAAAAACGTTGAAAGGGGTATCTATATTTATAGAGGTAGTTATACAAGTTCAATATTTATATAGATTTTTTTCCTTTCCTGAAGTGTGTATACATTTTTTGGAGGACTCTGTGTATGTGGTGTATGTGTGTGGATTGACCGTTGACTGAACACTATTCAATTTTTTTTCTCCGTGTTTTTCTCCTTGTCTCTGTATTCTTTCTGTTGAAGAGCGTAGCTCGAAACGTCAAAGACTTTCCGTATTCCCGAGCGTCATACTAATATATACTT
>NC_068994.1:47114212-47116973 GCF_001194135.2 Octopus bimaculoides | reverse complement strand
ACTAATGTGGACAATTAATGCGCTAGAAATAGATCACATCTTGTGTCTATTAAGACCTAAATTGTTCTCAACATGAAATATAGCAGCATACCAAAAACGTGAGCGGGCAAGACATTTAAAATCACCTAAAAAAGCATTATGTACATGAGTAAGCGCATAGATGCAAAACAAGGTGGAAAAAAAAGGCAGAATAATAGGCTTTTTCTATCATTAAAGCTGCAAGAACATCACAAAAAACTGCTGCTCAGAGTTTCATATTCCTGTTTGTCAGGTGTGCACACACACACACCACAAGTTTATTTTCTTAGTTTTAAATTACACATATACACATGTATGTATCTGTGTGTCTATTTATGCACACAAACACACCCTGAAATATTTGAGTTTGAAACAAAACTGCTTGTTTGTTACAGCATGTGTGTGTGTGCGTATAAAATATTTACAGTATATATAAACTCTAAAGTTAAACCTTGAGGGCCTGTTAACTATTTATGACCTGTTTGCTCTCTGCAGCCTAAACCTCAGGCTGCTTGTTGTATTTATGGTTTATATATTCACATTCAAATATATTATCAATTAGTGGTATTCTGTCTGCTTAATCGTATACAAATGAATTCAACTGGTAATGCTTATTGCTCACCTGTTATAGACTAGGATGTGATATTAACGACTTACACAAAGCATTTTGGCAGTTAAAGTAAGCACCACTTATTGATAATATATACCTCTATATATATATATACATCTATATATTCAAATCTATTGTCAACAACTTGGCTGTTAATCTTTTCATAATGAGTGTGTGCTAATAACATTATGTTGGTAACCATAAAGTTTTTAATTAAATTTATTAACCAAAAATATCTGTCTTTTCTTCCTTTATCTTTTGTTTCTTCATTCATTTTGCTGTTTGACACATTGCTTTTCATTACCACCCAGGATGAGATTTTTTCTTTTTCTTTTTTTAATATTTTATAATTTTACCAGTTGTATACTGGGGGGGGGGGATCTAATCGGCTGCCCCCCCCCTCCAAAAATTTCAGGCCTTGTGCATAGTCTGCCTTTCACTCTGAGTGAGAGTCTCTTTGTTACCAGCAGAGGTAGGGGCTCTCTGAACTTTGCCTAGCCTATTCTTATTGTAGCAGCTATGCTCTCAGAGTATCCACCCCTGCTACTGAAAAGTTTTGCTCAAAAGACACTGGTATTTTAATCAACATAGAACTGCAAATTTTTATCATAAATTGTATTTAGTTGTCAGTATCACACTGACGCACATATATAGATATATATATGAAAGTAAATATTAAAACACTTTTTTTGTTTTTATAATACTATCGTTCACATAACATATATTGATGTTAAATGAACGAGAATATATATACATATACATATATATAATAATAATATTATTAGAGATAAAAATCCAAATTTACAGGTAAAAACTCAATTAAATTTTATTATATGTAAGATTATTGAAGTAGGTGTTGAAAACTACTTGTTTTTCAGGTAGACTGTGTTGAGCAAAGTTATGTGCCCTCAAGGCATAAAACAGTGAACATAGTAAGGTTTGAACTCTTGAATGTTTGGTTAATATATCAAATTTCTAGTCATTTATTAACTTTTGTTTCCACTTTCTTTGTAATTAAAGTGTTTTCTTTATTTGATACTTTTTGTAAAATTTTACCATTTTAATTACACAATGAACAGCTCACTGGAATCCTATAACCAATATTGCTATCATTCATAAATGTGTGGAACACAGAATATATAGGAGTTAATTACAGGGGCCAGCTCTTGGATCTTGTCAGGTTAGGGTAAAAATCTATATTTTATAGGGTTAACATTTTTGTTAGGGCTAATAACTTCTCATATCATCTTGTAGTCATAGTGACAATCCATTGCTTGGTTGGTTAGTAAAAAGTATATTGGAAGAATTGTTAGTGTTGGACAGAAGGCTTTTAGTTCAAATTCTGCCAAGATGGACATTGCCTTTTATTCTTTTTTGGATTAATAAATAAAGTACTTGCCAAGAATGGTGGATTAGCAGCCATGTTCACAAATATTCTCTCTTAAGAAAAACTGTGCAATCACTTATTTTTAATGAAAACAGTTGAATAGGAGGGAGGGAGAGAGAGAGAGAGATAAGTCACAGTGAATAAAAATTTGTTTTATGATTGATTGCAGGGAATAAAAATTATTTTGTGACTGGCGTACAAACTTGAATCTTCAATAAGAAAAGAAACTTCAAAGCCTCATTTTGAAAAAAAAAAATTAAAATTGGAATACGTATTTTTTCAATATTGTAAGTCTTTAATAATTGATTTCTTTTAGTAAAAGTTACATAATGCCAACTAAATATGCAGCTAACTTTATTATAGTGTTGATACACCCTAGAGACAAAATTTCAAATGTGGAAAATAGTAACTTTAGAAATGATTCATTTCAAACATTTAGAACAACCTTTCTTGAACATGTCATTTAGTGATAGCCAAGTGGCTTGTTTGCAGTAGGTCAAAACTATAAACTAAGTTGAAAAATAAGATTGATTTGACCTCATTGTTCTTAGTTCTTCTGGTTTTAACTTGCCTGCATATATATATGTTTAAAATTTACCTGATAATGGTGTGGTTTTGCTATGATATAATCTAAGAATGCATCAATAAAATGCTACTGAAACAGTTGTGAATTTTGAACCCTGCTTGTGTTCATTCTCAAATACTCCTCAAACCTAGTATATATATATATATATATATATATATAT
>NC_068994.1:47112954-47114045 GCF_001194135.2 Octopus bimaculoides | reverse complement strand
TTTTTTTTTTTTTTGTGAATTCTCCTTATATATATATATATATATATATGTACACTGGGTTTGAGGATACTTAATTATAAGCATATTCTTCTTTTCAAGACAATGAAAAGGGATTTTATTTTTTTTCAGATCCCTAATGGAAGATATAATCCTTTCTACTAAA
Source organism: Octopus bimaculoides (assembly GCF_001194135.2). Classification (NCBI taxonomy): domain Eukaryota; kingdom Metazoa; phylum Mollusca; class Cephalopoda; order Octopoda; family Octopodidae; genus Octopus; species Octopus bimaculoides. The sequence continues at coordinate 47,113,882 of NC_068994.1, read as the reverse complement.
AGCAAAAGGCTGAAATTTTGGGGTGGGTCTGGTCAATTACATCGACCCTAGTGTTTCACTGGAACTTAATTTATTGACCCCAAAAGGATAAAAACCAAGTCTCCCTTAAACCGTTAGCATTCGGGTTACTCTGTCAAATGCAAAGCTTATTTATTCACATTGGTTGGAATTAATCCTGCATTATCTTGTAGCTTCGAGATTTCAGTGATGTGATTGTTTAGGTTTTGAATGACATTGTTGGGTAGGAGTGAGAGGCCAGATTTGGCCAGATTGGACATAAAACAAGTAGAGAATTTTTGGCTGGATGTGGCCAGTTTAAATACAAAAGGGTTAAATCATACTCTAATATATTTAATACGATACTTTTCAAAATGATATGGAATGGTTACAGTTGGAAAAATCCCTGATCATAAGTTTTCTCAATCAGGTCTGCCCTGGGTTAAACAACAACTTAACCATAGATAACAATCAACTGTATACAGCTGAAAGATAGAAATAAATAAATAGATAGATAGATAGAGAGATAAAGGGGAGAGAGTTTGCATGATAGTATGAGAGTGTGTGTGTGTGTGTGTATGCATGTGTATGCAACAGAAATCAAGTGACTGAGAAAGGGATAGTTTGTGCGTCAATAGGAGAAAGAAAGAGAGGCAGAGATAGATTGTGTGTGTGTGTACATGTATATATTTAATAAAACTGAAGAGAGTGCAGAGTTTAATATCAACATGAAGGAGAGAGAAGTGGTTGTGGATGGGTGGGTGGGTCTGGTGCGCAGGTGATGTGACAAATATAACAAGAATTCAGGAGACTGTTGCTGTGGTAACTGTGGTTGTCTCTTCTGGCTGCACTAAACTCTAAACATCTTTCTTTCCTTGACATTTATTCAGATAGCAAAGAGAACGGGAGGGTGGGGATGAGTGTGTGTGTG
>NC_068994.1:47110954-47112812 GCF_001194135.2 Octopus bimaculoides | reverse complement strand
AACTAACTAGGAGAGAAGGAGGGAGGCAAGAGAGATGGACAGTTATTTAGACAGACAAATGGATGAACAAAGAGAAAGAAACTATGGATAGATAGTTAGGTAGACAATTTGATAGCTACACAGATGTGTGTGTGTATATATATATATATATATATACACATTCATGTACAAGGGGTGCCTGAAAGTTCCTGGTTTTGGGTAAAAGAAAATACAGGAGGATCGGTCAATTATGATTTTATTAAACATATTCCCCTTTCACATTCACACACTTATCGCAGCGGTCCTTCAGTTTTTCTGAGACCTGTAAAAGAACTTGGAGTGTTAGGTCTCTAACCAGGTCTTTTGCAATACTCTTAAAGCCAGGAGCTTTTCAGCACTCCTTCATATATTTAGGGAGAGAGAGAGAGAGAGAGAAATATATAGTTGTTGCCATAGATATTGACAGGCATAAATATTTTTTCAGATACCTAAATAGGTTAATAGCTAAACATATATTGGTGGTTGGATAAACAAGAAGACAAACAACAGATAAGATGCTTAATTAGAGAGAAACACATAGAAACATATATATTTGTGTGTGCGTGTGTGTGAAAGAGAGACAGGTACATAGAGAGGTAGATAGTAAAGTAAGCATATAGGCAAAAAGATATATATACATACATCATCATTTAACGTCCACTTCTCCGGACAAAATTTGTTGAGATACATTTTCTACAGCCAAATGCCCTACCTGTTGTGAATCCTCATTTGTTTCCAAGCAATTTAATATTTCCCCATGATCAGACATGTTTGTCACACAAGAATGAAAATGAACAACATTGCTTGTATGGTGGTGATGCTAATTTACAACCATCACATGATGTCTAGACAAGGGTACACACTCACACACATTCATATACAACACGTTTCTTTCAGTTTCTTATTTCTGTATTGCCTACAGGGGGCTAAGCATAGAGGGGAAAAACAAGGACAGACAAAGGGATTAAGTTGATTACATCGACCCCAGTGCGTAACTGGTACTTAATTTATCGACCCCAAAAGGATGAAAAGCAAAGTCGACCTTGGCGGAATTTGAACTCAGAACGTAATGGCAGACAAAATACTGCTAGGCATTTTGCCCAGCATGCCATACTCTTGCATTTGTCCCCTCTCAACCTAAGGTAACATGGTGGTGGAACGATGTAGATGACAGGGCCATTAGAGAAAAGAAACAGGCATGGAAGGACTGGAAGTGTATTGATAGCAGGGACCTGTATCAGATCGCCAGAAGGGAAGCTTGGAAACAAGTTTACTTAGCCAGAGGGGAAGCAGATAAGAAAAAAAGTTGCCAATGTTCTGCATTGTGAGGACTAAAGACTTGAAGTGTTTCGTGTTGTAAGACAGTGTGCGAGAGAGAATCGTGATGTGACGGGAGAGAAATGTGCCTGCATGGATGATGGCTCACTTGTATTTAATGAATCTGCAAAGAGAGAGACTTGGAGATGCCACTATGAAAGGTTGCTAAATGAAGAGAATAAATGGGAGAAAGAATGATGATGATGATATATATATATGTTATCTGAAGCATGCAGTATTATATATCTCTTATGGCTGATCTTATCAATCAGTTTCACACTTGGGATTTAATGGAATGTTAATTAATAATCTGATTATGTAACCCTGTGCCCATCAGAGATTGCTGTTATGGAATGGAATATGGTGCCAGCTCTCTGTTGTTGGAGGTGAGAGCAGGGTTACATAATCAGATTGTTACTTAACACTCCATTGAATGGCTAGCACGAAAATGACTGGTAAGATTGGCCATAATGGATATAACACTTCAGATTATATATATATATATATATATATATATATATAT
>NC_068994.1:47103123-47110944 GCF_001194135.2 Octopus bimaculoides | reverse complement strand
AGAGAGAGAGAGAGAGAGAGAGACTAATAAATAAATGCACACACACATTTAGCACTGAGAAATAAGAGAAATATTTTGATAGAAAGATAGAGGGTTTTGAGACAGATAAACTTATAGATAGACAGATTCTACAAACCAGTCTATATAAAAGTAGAAAGAAAGGAAAATAGACAAATGCATATGTAGACTGACACTAAAAAAAACACACACACACACACACATACATAGACACAAAAATTACAGATACATACATATACACACAAACAAGCACACAGATCAACAGACATACAAATGCACAGAGGCAAATAAACAGATATATTGACATGCTTACACAAACAAGAAGAGACAGTTAAACAGACACACAAAGGACCCACACCCATGCTCCCTGGAAACAAAGAAAACCCAGTCATTTAAAAAAATAATGAGGAGACACCAGAAAGAGAGCGTTTCTTTTTCTTTTACGTTTTCTTTAATTTTATTTTAATTTTCGAATGTATTATTGTTGTTGATGCAGTAGTCGTTATTGTAATATCAGTTGCAGTTTATTGTACTAATAGTAGTAGTAGTAGTAGTCGTAGTAATAATAGTTGTTACTGTTGTTGGAACTGCTGCTGCAGTTATAGTAACAGTTGTTGCTGTTGTTGTTGTTGTTGTTATTGTAATTGTTTATTTGAAACCATATTCATATGATTGTGTGTGTGTTTGTTTGTGTATATGACATATATATATGACATATATATGATATATATATGTGATATATATATATATATATATATGTATATATATGTGTGTGTGTATGTACGTATGTGTGTGTGGGTAACGAGGAAGAGTTGGAGGGGTGGTGGTGGTGGTGGTGGGAGAGATGGAGTCAATGGAAGGATGTTCAATAAATCGACCAACCAATCAATTCATCCATGGAATCAGTCGAGTCGGTCGAGGATCACTAAGTGGCATAGCTTGCAGGACTTGGTCAAGTAACTGTAGAGGTCGGTGGAGTTGCACTTCAATCCAGCAGGGCGTCTCTTTGATGCTAGCGCGTGGGTAGTCGGGGCCCCAGCCTTTCACAAAACTTAATCGCAGGATGCACAGGCGACGTAGATCATCGACCCCTATCCCAGCCACAGCAGATAAACCTGCAGAGAAAAGAAATAACATTAATAATGACTGTTTCTAATAATAATAATAATTCTGTCTACTATAGGCACAAAGCCTGAATTTTTTTGAGGGGGGGGGGGGAATAGTTGATTACATTGACCCCAGTGTTTCATCCAATAGGCATGAGCGTGAATGTTCACTCATGAGTTCACACCAGAAAGTTCCACTCATGAGTTAATGAGTGAAATATGCCAAGGAAGTTTCACTCACAATTTAACCCTTTTGGTACCAACCCGGCTGAAACAGCCTCTGGTTCTGTCGTACAAATATCTTATTTTCAAAAGTTTTGAATTAAAATCTTTCACCAAACCTTAGTCTCAATTTATGTTCCTAACACTAGCTAAATGATAATTAAGTTATTTTACTAAATTCTTTGTTATATTTGAAGTTAACTGAAAGAAACACAGAGCATCTTAACAGAAATATGGTAACAAAAGGGTTAAAAAACTACATTAAAAATACCTCACTTCCTAATGAATATCCTGTGAAGAAAAAAAAAATATCACACCTGAGATATTGCGTTATCAATACAGTTCTCACACATTTGCTAATTAATGTCTTGTTGATTTGGGGGTGGAGATTGTACAGGTCAGGTATAAACATGAAAGGTGCATCATAAAGCACCTTGATACTTACCTACAGCAGGAGCAATACCACCAACAGAAGCAGGCCCTGGCACATTACCTGCGACGGCTGCTGCTTGTGCAGCTGCTGCGGCTTGAGCAGTGGCTGCTTGCTGTTGCATCTGACAATGACACTGTCGTATATCGAATACCTTCAAAGAGAAAATAAGAGACTAATGTCACTCTGTGTGTGCGTGCGTGATTTTTGTGTATGTGTATAGGTACAAGGGTGGCTGTGTGGTTAAGAAGATTGCTTCTCAATTGTAAGTTTTCAGGTTCAGTCCCACTGCATGGTACCGTGGACAAGCACCTTCTACTATAGCTCTGGGCTGATCAAAGCCTTGCAAGTGGATCTGGTAGACAGATACTGAAATAAGCTTGTTGTACATAAGGAAGGGCACCCAGCCATACAATCCAATCCAAGCCATAATAGACAACTGAAATCTGGACAGCTCCCTGCTCGCCAGCTCTATTTTAAACTGTCAAACCCATGCCAGCATGGAAAGCGGACGTTATATGATGATGATAAGGATGATGATGATGGTGTATATGTATAAATATATTACTATGTGAGCCTTGCTGTGTATGCGCCATATTAATTCGTATATGTGTATGAGTGTTATTTGTGAGCAACACAATGAATACATGTGTGTGTATGTGCGCGCGCATATATATATATATATTGCTGAAGATATGACATGCTATGCATTACATTCAACCTATTATATTAGTAGAGTACAATATGATGTCCCAAGAGCCAAGAGAATACTTACTTTGATATATGCTACAGGATATATCTTGTGGACAGCATCACCTGGAGCTCGACCAGCCTCCCTGTCGAGGTAATATGATTGCACAAACACACTATGATCACTTAGACATTTAATCCAGACGTCACCTTCACCCCGACAATCCAGCTGTACACCTTTGCCTATGTGTAACCTGTAAATGTAACATGTAGGGAACCATTACCAGGAGGAATGAGGATTGAGGACACAACAGGAACATTACAGAGAAGGCAGGAAACATGGTGATGAATGGAAGATGGGTAAAGTTACATTCACAAAGGGAGACAGCTGGCTGTTATATAATTACACTGGAGCCTGGTGTTGCCATCCGGTTTCACCAGTCCTCAGTCAAATCGTTCAACCCATGCTAGCATGGAGAGCGGACGTTAAACGATGATGATGATGATGATGATGTTGTTGGTCTGATCTGATTGAGGTCAGTTCTGATCAAGCAGCCATAAACATCCTATTTGGTACAATGTGCATTTTTTTTTTAAAGAATGTAGGATGTTATTTGAAAAGATTAGGCTTCTATTGCAAGCAGCCAATTCTTCCTTAATTCATATCTTCCTCTATTGCACTATTGACTGTAATGATGTTATACCATCAAATTTTATGTATTACACTACTGACTGTTATAATGTCACACTGATGACTGCTTTAGTGTTACACTGTCGATTGTTACAGTGTCGAGCTGTCAAATATTATGATGTCACAATGTTGAATGTTATGGTGTAACACTGTCCATTGTTACAGTGTCAAACATTATGATGTCGCAATGTTGAATGTCATGGTATTATACTGTCCATTGTTATAGTGTCATACTATCAAACATTATGATGTTACGCTGTTGATTGTTATGATGTCACATTGTCTAGTTGTTCATTGACAACTAATTTTGCCAATTTTCCTTTAACAACAACAACAACAACATTAATATGTATTACTGACCCAGAAATGTTTTGAGGATATGTTTAATTGATTAAATAGTACTTTACTGATTCAATATGCATCAATACTGAAGTAATAAAAGTTAAAAAGAAAAAATCCTGGCAGGATCTGAACCCAAAAACTAATGGGGACACAGTTCTGTAGTCCTCCAAAAGTAATTTCAAAAGGTAGAGTCCCTCTTCCCCACCAGAAATACCTAGAACGTCTTCTTGGCTGCCTAGGCTCTTTTTTGATCTCTGTCCCCTCCACACACTCTCATAAGCCCTGATTATAGGACATTTGACTTGGCACACCATTGTTTTGGCCAATAAATAACAAAACTGACTTACAACTTTGGATAGCAATGACAGTTTCTAATTTTTACATCAGACCACAAATTTGTAAGAAAAGTGGGTTAGGTTCAAGCTGACTAACTTGCTCTCAATATGTTACTGCTAGTGATTTTATCTATTTTGGATGGCTAGAATTTTAGCCCTCAAAATAAATCCCAAATAGACTGGGAAGAGATCTGAAAGCTTATATCAAATGGGTAGAGAGATCTGAAAGCTTATATCAAATGGGTAGAGAGATCTGAAAGCTTATATCAAATGGGTAGAGAGATCTGAAAGCTTATATCAAATGGGTAGAGATCTGAACGCTTATATCAAATGGGTAGAGAGAGGTAGAATAAGGAATAGTGATATATAGGATGCCTTATTTTAAACAAAGATGCCGAAGCAGGCAAGGTGCTTCTTTTCTGTTTCACTTACCGAGCACGTTCTGAAGCTTCAGTCCGATGTACGTTGGACAGTTGACCAAGACAAAACCGGTCAATACTTGATGGGTCAGTGTAGCCATCTACTTTAACACTTGGACACCCTGAAGGAACTTTGAAGGTTTCACCGACTTGTTGGTCCAGTTCAAAGTAGGTAATGGTACACCAAAACTCTGGAGCTGCAGTTTGAAGGAGAAGAAAGAGAATATTTTATTACGACGAGAGAGGACTTTTGAGTTTACACCGTGTATGAAGGAGTACTGCAGAAAAGGGACGACATATTATTGTTGGTGTGTAGCAAACAGTCACTTAATCAAAACATTCCAACAATGACCATCTCACCAAATTTTCAGAAAACATATTCAGGACGCTTCAGTCTAGAGTTTGTATGAAGGTGTACCATAGAAAAGAGGATAGCATATTATAGTTGGTGTAAGCAAACAGTAGTTTAGTCAACGCATTCGTAAAACGACCATCTCACCTAGTTTTCAGAAAATGTACAAAAAACTTTCGTTTACGAGGAAGTGTAACATGTTGTTGTTTAGCAGACAAGACTCCTGGTAGAAGCATTCAGACACCTTATTATTTTCGAGATGTGAAGTTAACAATATGTATTGGAATATAGTATAATACACTTGTGTGGTGTGAAAAAATAGCAAAGATATAAATTCAAAGCATTACATCCACGACCATCCCCCTTTATTTCAAACAATATGTGAGTAGGGGCATGTCTGTTATGGTCATGCCCCCTACTCACTCTCCTAGCTGGGAAGTCTTTGTCTTGCAGGTGCCAGTGCCACATAAAATGTACTTGTGATGGTGATGATGATGATGATGATGATGTCAGTGATGGTCTTGGTGGTGACTCAACAATTGGTTCATTAATCATTTTATTGACATTAGCCAGCTGTTGATGTATTCTAGTTTCATTTTGCTAACAATAATCTCTTTAACAGACTGGATTAACGAACTCATCTTCCATTTCATGTCGGTAATGAGAGATTACTCGATTTTCAAGGTAAAACTTGTTTTCTAAACTTTGTTACAGACAATATATATTTTTCACAGTTGCTCCCATCCACCCTTACGTAATGAAGGATAGTCATGTTTCCTCTCTAGCAAGAAACCTATTCCTGTACCCCTAACATCTTTTAACCTCTCAACACCTACCATTAAAACCACCTCCCTCCCCACTACCCCTCCGTTCTATCAAAGGGATTTCTTTTGCAAGTTACTTGGTGACCTCACTAGTACTGGTGCCATGACCAACGCATCCAAGACACTCTGAAAACTAGTTAGCGTTAGGATTGGCATCTAACCATAGGAGCCATGCCAAAGCAAATATTGGAGCTTGACACAGTCCTCTGGCTCATCAGATCTTTTTGAATTGCCCAAACCATAGCAGTATCATAAGCAGACACACAATAATGATGATGATGATGATGATGATGAATGTCATGTCAGTAAGGCAGAGAATTGTGGAGGCACATGGTCTAGTGGTTAGAGTAGTGGACTCACTGTCAAGGGATCGCAGGTTCCAATATCAAACCGAGTGATGTGTGTGTTTATGAGCGAAACACTAAGCTCCATGCGGCTCCAGCAGAAGGTAAGGGTGAACTTCTGCTGACTCTTTCACCACAACTGTCTCTCACTCTTTCCTCCTGCATCTAACAGCTCACCTGCGATGGACCAGCATCCCATCCAGGTGCGGAGCCTACATGCCAACGAAACTGGGAAACTGGCCCGTATAAGCCAGGCATGGCTCGAGAAAGAACAAACAACAACAACAACAAAGCAGAGAATTGGCAGAGTCATGAGAGCACCGGATGAAGTGCCTTGAGTTCTGAGTTCAAATCCAGCCAAGGTAAATTCTGCTGTTCATCCTTCCAGAGTCTCTATGCTGGATTGGCACAACTATTAGAGGTATCGATTAGAATGCTTATATGTTGTTTCTATTGTTTAGGGAAATATAGCCGAGCCAAGAGTTGTACAAATGTGTGTAATGCATCTGTTCTGTGAGCTGAAGCATATATATAGAAAGCTTATCTCTTTAGCATTTAAACTGGCCATATCAGGCTGTAAGTTCACCTGTTTTATATTCAAACCAGCCAAATATGGCCAATCACATTTCAAACTTACCCTACAATATCATTCTAAGCAGTCACATTATTGAAATATAGAGGTTAAAAGATAATGTGTGATTAATTCAAAGCAAAGTGAATGATAAGCATTACACTTGACAGAGTCATCTGAATGCTAAAGGGCTAAGCAACGTTTGTGGTACAGTACAGGAAAACATACTTTTTTCTGTCGAGGTTTTATATGCCCCATTATTAGACCAGTTTCTTTAGTCATTGCACAGTAATCACTTATAAGCTTCAAGCTTATAAAATACTATTATTATTATTATTATTATTTACAGAACTGTAAAAATTGATGCTGTTTATCAAGAAACCATCTCTCACTCTCTCACACACACACATGTCCTTTATAGGACTGCTACCTCCTGGTGGCAAATAAACTTTACTATGTGTGTGTGTGTGTGTGTGAGGAGAGAGAGAGAGAGACTTAAAAGAAAGGAAGAAATAATCTCACACACAGGTATAAATAAAACATAGAGAGAGAGAGAGAGAGAGAGAAAGAAGACAGACACACTCACACCACATTACATACATATTTCGGTAACTATACAATTATAATTAAAGCAATATTGAAAACGTGACCATGATGATGATGATGATAGTGAATATGAAAAAAAAATATCAAACTTACGTGGTTGGTTTGTCAGGGGAGGTAACTGATTGCTATTCCCTGGTTAAAAAACAAATATAAAGATACAAACATTGATGTTATTTTAGATATATACATGGTAGAAATTGCTCATATATTTTCTCAGACATATAGTAATATCAGGATGGGGCGGGAACAAGTCAGCTACGGAAAAATACTGAAGTATATAACAACAAGAAGAAACAAAACAAAACAAAAACAACTACACAGACTATTTTTAATGAGCACCAGTGAAAGAGATAAAGAAAACATGTGTTGAAGAGAGGAGGAGAGGTGGGAGGAAACAGTATGTGGTAGGTAGATAGATAGATGGATGGATATATAATGAACTACATGTTCATTAAATAGCAGTAGTAGTATCGCTTCCAATAAATAACAAAAGGCATAGTTGTGTGGTAAGAAGCTTGCTTCACAACCACATGGTTCTGGGATCAGTCCCACCGCATGGCACCTTGGGCAAGTGTCTTCTACTTTAGCCTCAGACCGACCAAAGCCCTGTGAGTGGATTTGGCAGGTGGAAACTGAAAGGAGCCTATTTAATAAATATGTATATATATGAAAGAAGGTTTGAAAATGCACTTATTTTTTAAAAATATTTATTTACTTAACCGGTTTCACTTTTTTAGAAAAAGATTATCAAAAGTCTTTGAGAATAATAAAAAATGTTAAAAAACAGTTCGAGTATTAAAATGCATATATACATTCTTTGATGATAAAATATATTTAAAGTATAAAGCTTTGTATGAACTTTGTATTGTTA
>NC_068994.1:47100638-47102421 GCF_001194135.2 Octopus bimaculoides | reverse complement strand
TATATATATATCATCATCATCATCATCATCATCGTTTAACGTTCGCTTTCCATGCTAGCATGGGTTGGACAACTTGACTGAGGACTGGTGAAACCGGATGGCAACACCAGTCTCCAATCTAAATTTGGCAGAGTTTCTACAGCTGGATGCCCTTGCTAACGCCAACCACTCAGAGAGTGTATGTCTGTGTCTATGTTTGCCACCCCACATCACTTGACAACCGATATTGGTGAGCTTATGTCCCCATAACTTAGCGGTTCAGCAAAAGAGACGGATAGAATAAGTACTAGGCTTACAAAAAAATAAGTCCTGGGGTTGATTTCTGTAACTAAAAACCCTTTAAGGCAGTGCTCCAGCATGGCCTCAGTCAAATGACTGAAACAAGTAAAAGAATAAAAGGAATATGTGTAACTTCATTGGCTTGAAATATTGTTTAGGAGTGGAGAATTATTGTAATCTGTGAATTCACTGTGGATTAAAAGGAAAATACAAACCACACACACACATGGTCACTGACGTGTAAAAAAATACATACTTATCTACTTGTAGAGGATGGGATTTTAATGAATATTTCATTTTCAATGTAATAGTACAGCTAATTAATTAATCGCTATTTAAATCATCTTGCACAATAATCATTTAATTTTCACCTTCATATAGAATCACGTTAGATTTGTGAAATGGGTGGGTGAGCAGCCCTAAGCAAGACAGAGATAAACTGAAGTTTCCCATATCTGTATTAACCCTCTCAGACCTGAGTGAGCCCCTGTGTCTAAATTCATCCTCCACCTGGCCTCTGAGCAAAATAAGAAGTAGCTACATATACAGCTCAGGAATAATGATTGCAAGCAAACTAAAGGACAGAAATGGCTGCATCTTCTTTTTCTGTGTGTGTTGTTCATCACCACTTTACTGGGAAGCTGGCAGAGATGAAGTTAAGTTTATTCCCACTACAACAGGAATATGGCATGATAGGGGATTACATCATGTGATGACTACCCTATCTTAATCTCATGTATGTTCTGTTACTCATTTGTCACCGGTTCATTTAACACAAGGAGTTTTTGAGGGGAACCAAACAACCATGACGAATGAGGTTAGATGTATTGGCCTGCTTCAGAGAACAGAATTTAGTTTTGGTGTTGGGGTGGGGGAGAGAGAGAGAGAGAGAGAGAGAGAGAGAGAGATAAAGAGGTGGGTGGTGGTGGTGGTGGTGGGGGTTATAGAACAAAATTTTGAGTAGGCTTATCCATTCTTCAATAATTATACTTACACAATGTACAATTTACCAGTTTACAAAAATGCAGAACAAGAAACCACAAACACACGCAAAAGAAATTTCATATAATTTCTGTTTTACTGGTTTGAAAAAGAAAACAACAACAACAACAACAACAACAACAGAAAAAAGACCCATTTTAATCATTGGATGAAACGTTAGTTGCTTTGCTCTTTCTACTACTACTACTACTACTACTACCACTACTACTACCACCACCACTACTACTACTGCTGCGACATTATCATCCAGCCATTTGTTGTGGTCCAATTTACTCTCAATAAAATTTCAAGTTATTACAACATTTGTATTGATACAATTATGCAATTAGCAGAACTTTTTTTTTTTTTAAATCAATATATTAAGCCTCTTTTATTAACACAATTTTGTAATCATATAATTATGTGCTAATGAAATTTTGCATTAATGTAATTTAGCAATAATAGAATTAAAAAATTTTTTTAATATTTAATATTTTTTTTTTTTGATTTAATATAATAATAC
>NC_068994.1:47097313-47098321 GCF_001194135.2 Octopus bimaculoides | reverse complement strand
CTACCTCTGGTATTTGAGTACTCTTTTTTCCACCTTGTTGCACATTTTATGTGCTTACTCCGGTATATATATATATATATATATATATATATATATATATATATATCTGTGTGTGTGTCTTTGTGTCTGTGTTTGTCCCCGCCATCACTGCTTGACAGCCCGGTCAAGCTGGTCAAGCTAAAATTAAATACGGCACATGAAGGAGCAGGGAAATAAAATATGTTTGTGAATGATTTGGGTGTTTGTGGTTGATGAAGAAAAAGAACACTGAACCGCATCCATTCTATGACCCAGTGACATGCACTGAGCTGGGATTATAGTGATGAAGGGAGGGAAGGAGGGAGGGATTGGATGTCCAGCCTCACTCTCAACTTCCTACTTCCAACCCCACTGGCAAGGTGGCTTAGATGACTGGTGAGGAATATCAGCCACACTGTAGGCGTAGTGGAGTGACCAGGAAGACCCATATGTCTCACTGCACCCTAACATTGCTGGATATTGCCCCACCTCTAGCAATTAATAGCTGGGTTTCTTTCAAAGGGTCTGCCAAAAATCCAGTCTTTATATCAGTGGTTTTCAACCTTTTTAATTATTCGGTTCAGATTCAAAACCTGGCCACACCAAAAAAAGTAAAACAAGTCAATTAAGGAAAAATTTATTATATTTACAGAGAGAAGACTGTTGAGGGCTGCTGGAGGAATGCTTGATGGCTGTGGTAGAGAACCACATGTAGTTTTGGGAGCTGCGGTTGGGATCTGCACTAGAGAACCACATGTGGCCCTGCTTTATATGTATGTTAAGCATGCATACATGGACTGCATTTGCATAGCCACCGATTCACATAAGTTTGGTTGTTCTTTTATAAGTTTTGTTTTTCATCCCCCAGGGCATCTAGTAATCTCCCACGTCATCAAGCAGGCTTTGTGGGTTGCTGGTTTAGTCACTGATGACACCACACACACACTTACATGGACACAGGCATATATATGTGTGTGTGTGTGTTCATGT
>NC_068994.1:47089652-47097303 GCF_001194135.2 Octopus bimaculoides | reverse complement strand
TATATATATATATATATATATATATATACACACACACACACACAAACACACAAACATATACATATATTCACACACACACACACAAATATATATATGAAGGCATGTGGCTTAGTGGTTAGGGTATTTGGATCATAATCAAGTTGAGAGTTCAATTCCTGGTGATGTGCTGTATCCTTGAGCAAGACATTTATTTCACACTGCTCCAGTCCACTCAACTGGCAAAAATGAGTAGTACCTATATTTCAAAAGGGCAGCTGTGTCACACACTGTGCCATGCTGAATCTCTCTGAGAACTATGTTAAGGGTACACACATCTGTGGAGTGCTCAGCCATTTGCATCTTAATTTCACGAGCAGGCTGTTCTGTTGATCAGATCAACTGGAACCCTCGTCATCTTAACCGATGGAGCGCCAGTTTAGTTTATATACACACACACACACACAAAGAGCTGCCATAAAGTTTTTATCTCCAAAATTTGACTCACATTGGTCAACCCAAGGCTACAGCAGAAGGAACTTGACCAATGAGCAGCCCTCCGTGTGAAATCCTGGAAGTGCAGAGTTGCAAAATGAAATGCATGCTTCAAATATTCAACAAGTGTGGTGTTGAAGTCTGCTCTATACCAGAGGATTTGGTAAAGCTAGATGTAAACCGGTCCAAAACCCCCACAAAAAACAACAAATGATCTATATTATAATCTCTGTATCCAATGTCAATCTCTTCATTCAATATGTAGAAGCAATATATCTGTGAATGCAACTGAGAGAGAGGGAGGGGGGGGGAGAGAAAGAGAGTAGACAGGTTAGAGTAAGAAGAAAAAAAAGTGAGGGTTAAAAAAAATATTCAAAAATGAAATAAAATAAATTGAAATAAATTAAATGAAATTAGACAATTAAAAGTGAGGAAGGAAAAAACTTGTGTTCTGAAGAAGTTAATTGGAGAGTTTTAAGGTTGAATAGATGTAGGAGTTAGGGCAAGTTGCTAAGTTCTAAGAGAGTTAAACAGCAACTGAAGACATATCAGTAAGGTAGGACAGAGTTTGGTTGAATTTTGCTTTAATTTTTTTTTTTTTTTTTTTGAGACGGGGAGGAAATAAAGAATATATATTAGAATTTCAGGAAAAAGGGCTTTAAAACAGTAGAGTTACTGAAGACTTAAGCTTCCCTTTGTCACTACTTTGAGAAAACTTGCTTTCTATAAAAATTGGGAATGCAGATATCAAATTAACAATGGAAGGAAGCAAGCCCCCAACTTTGATTAACAGCCACAGATACCTCAACATTTTAGTCTTTCATACACCTAATTAATTACATTAAAGAGTTTTGAGAAATATGCAAGAAACACAATCTGAAACCTTTAATTAATATTGCACATGTGAGCATGTATTTATACACAGACACACACACACAGTGACTGCTATAAGTTTTGATTGAAGTAGAAGTTCACTATCAAAACCTCCATTTGAAATTCTGGGTAGCTCCTGAGATTGGGTTAGAATTCCTAGGCTCCTGTTGTTAAATCACTGCACATGTGTCCATCAACGGAACCAGGCTTAAAGAACTTATATTAGGCAAGACCACTAGGACCTTGCTCCTTTGCTAGAGACATCCATGGGAGACTTTGAACTTGGCACTGCCGACCAGTTGTTTCTACAGTGTCAACAACACTGATCCATGGTACCTACTGACAAACAGGTGCACTGAGGTTTTGAGAGCAGGCCTTGTCTTGGGCACGGTGTGTGAACTACTGATTGATTATTACTACTTGATAGGAGCATATTGAAGCATTTGTAATGCTACCATAATCAATAAATCCCTTCCTCATTCTCCTAAACAGAAGCTGAAAGTTTAGGGTTGTGTAGTTCTGGTTATTCTGAACCTTTTAGCATAGAGATTACTTAATCAAATGTAATGCCTATTCTCATTGTTTTGAATTAATCATGCATAATTATCTTGTAGCTTTGAAATTTCAATGACGTGATTGTTTATTTTCAGGATGACATTGTAGAGTAGATATGAAAGGCTGGCTCTGACTGGTTTGAACATAAAACAGATAGAATATTTGGACCTAATATGGCCAGTTTAAATGCTAAAGGGTTAAACAGGAACTTTGCTTAGGACCAACCCATAGTTCCTGTATATGTAGGTATGCAGATATGATAGGCTTGTACTTAATGGCCCAACCAATGGTCCAAATATAGCCATATTGTCTTCATTATGAATGTGGTGTCTTCAAATTTAGTAGTTAAGAGCCAGAATGCCTCTAGTTTTAAAGCTTGTAAACAGCATACCTTTAATGATAATATTGATTAAGTCAACCTTGGTAATGCTTTACTGACTCATGTGGTCCCTAGAAAATTATTGAGGAAGATTTGACTGCTATATTGGGTAGGTCAAATGACTTTATTGATGATTCACTCAGTGACTGGCATGCTTGCCATTTTAAAGTTTGTAGGAAATGAATTAAAGCAGTGGTACTCAACGAGTTTTTTTGCCTTTGGACACCTTTGATTCTTGTTTTACTTGAGTGGCCCCTAATAGCCATTCAATATTTAAAAAAAAATCCTATTATATTTTTATGATTAAATTATATTAGGAATTGTATAAAAATATTGTTAAAATATTTTGTGTACTGGTGAAATATAACCAATTTATTGCACATAAACTTTAACAACAGAATCCTATAGGATCCCCAAGGGTCATATAGACCTTAGTTGAGAACTACTGCGTTAAGGAAAATTAATCAGGTTTAGGAACTACACAGAAGCTTTCATTGATACAGTGGCATGCTTGTGTGGTCCATATTGGAAAAAAGAGGTGGTGGAAGTGGCATAGAGGAGAGGAATGAAGGTAAGCATAGTTAATATAATTTAGCGGCTAGAACGACTTGATAGAAAGTCTACCGAGGGCTTACTTAGACCACATTCTGAAGAGTATAAGGAGTTTTCAAGGAAATAACAGCATGGGAGAAATCATATGTAACATTAAGCAGGTCAAGCAACTATATATATGAAGGGGTGCTGAAAAGCCTGGTTTTGGGTAATAGATAATTACAGGAGGATCAATTAATTATGATTTTATTTAGCATATTCCTCTCTCAGATTCACATACTTATTGCAGCAGTCCTTCAGTTTTTCTAAGCCCTATAAAAGAACTCGGAAGGTTGGGTCTCCAACCAGGTCTTTCGTGATGCCCTTAAAGCCAGAAATGTTTCAGCATCTTCTTGTAAAATACTTTCGCATTGTTTTGTCTAATTCAGAGTTGTCCAATTAAATTTATTTGTTGAGTATCTGTGGCTTTGTTTAGAAATCATATTAGATATGAAATTCCCTAAAGTGGATAAAACCATTTAGAAAACGAAAACAAAATAGCCAGTGGGGTGGATGGGCATGGAGGTCAATGTCCTGCCTTACAAGACTGTCTAGGGTCATGCAAAGTTGAGTGAGCTGCCCGAGCACTTACTTACAGTATTGACTATCTTGGGCAACTGTTTGTGTGTATGTGGCGGTGTTATTGCCAGCCCAACTTGTGGTGGTACCTGCAATACAAAACTAGGCATTCAGAAACACAAAACTCACAAGTGGTGGCGCAAAGGCTGGCTTTATTTCTCCTCTGTCGACGGCAACGACAAAAAATTGTGACCACTGCTGGTGATGGAGGGAAGGAGAGAGAGAGACAGAAAAAGAGAGGGGAGAGGAGGAGCAGGTATGTGTGAAGAAATATGGCAACACCTGTGTCTGGAATATTCCATTTTGAAAAGAAAAGAAAAAAGTTAGAGATTGGGGGAAGAGGGTGAACGAAAGAAAGGAGACAAGAGAAAGAGAGGCAGAGAAATCAAAGAACAGACGGAGTAGCGGTAAGAGGAAAAAGCTGTGTGTGTGCATGTGTGCATGCATGTTATGAGAGAAAGGAAGGAAGATAGGTGAGAACTAAACTTAATTCAAAGGAAGACCCAGAAGTATTAAGACAGACTGAAAGGATGGTAGGTGAACTTGTTTCAATTAGAATGAAGATTATTATTGTAAAGGTATGAAATACTGGGTCCTTTAACACTCGAGGGTTATAGAACTGATTGCCTGCACCCCACCCACAACTCTTACAATCTCCAAGGTATCATCTATCCCAGCCTTCAATAATCACAGCTGTGATATCTCCATACCATCCTTTTCACAAAATACATTTATCTCCATCACAATGAACCGAAGAGGGAGCGTCTGTGTTGTTTCTCAACCAGCTAGAAATAAGAACAAAATCTCCCTTGAAATTGCACCCTCCTTAGAAACCCTAAACAGAAGACAGGGTGGTCACACAACTGGAACATCTTTGATCACAGTTTGGCTCTATGAACAAAGCTAACAACGGCTGTAATCTCTTTATCTTTTATTTTCACCCCTTCTAATCCTTCAGTTCTTACTGACCACGTAATACATCAACATATTCAATATAAGGCGGCGAGCTGGCAGAAACGTTAGCACACCGGGCAAAATGCTTAGCGGTATTTCGTCTGCCGTTACGTTCTGAGTTCAAATTCTGCCAAGGTCGACTTTGCGTTTCATCCTTTCAGGGTCGATAAATTAAGTACCAGTTACACACTGGGGTTGATGTAATCAACTTAATCCCTCTGCCTGTCCTTGTTTGTCCCCTCTATGTTTAGCCCCTTGTGGACAATAAAGAAATAAGAATCAGCACACTGAGCAAAATACTTAGTGGTATTTCATCTGTTTTTAAGTTCTGAGTTCAAATTCTGCCAAGATTGACTTTGCCCTTCATCCTTTCGGAGTTGATAAATTAAGTACCGGTTGCATACTGGGGTCTATCTAATCAACTGCCCCATCCCCTCCCCAAAAATTTTGGGCCTTGTGCCTAGAGAGTAGAAAAGAATATTTGTACATGCAAAAGGTGGTGAGCTGGCACATCTATGAGCATGCCAGGCAAAACGTTTAGCAGCATTTCGTCCATCTTTATGTTCGGAGTTCAAATTTTGCTGAGGTCAGCTTTGCCTTTCATCCTTTTGGGGTAGATAAAAATAACAAGCAGGTGAGCACCAGGGTTGATGTAACCATTTTAGTCCCACCTCAAAATTGCTGGCCTTGTATCAAAATTTGAAATTGATATTTATACCTGTCACAAGATCACCTCCTCCAACACCCCGTCCCCTTTCAAAATTCCTGGTCTTGTAACTTACTTGGTGACCCTGCAGGTGCTAGTGCTACATCAAAAACATATTCAGTCCACACTGTAAAGTGGTTGGCGTTTGGAAGGGCATCCAGCTGTAAAAACCTTGCCAAAACTGACCTCACCTGTGCTGGTGCCATATAAAAAGCACTCAGTCCACTTTGTGGGGTGGCTGGTGTTAAGAAGGGCATCCAGCTGTAAAAACCTTGCCAAAACTGACCTCACCTGTGCTGGTGCCATATAAAAAGCACTCAGTCCACTCTGCGGGTTGGCTGGTGTTAAGAAGGGCAACCAGCTGTAAAAACCGGGTGTAGACTTCTACCTGGCCAGCTCCTGTTGAACCGTCTAACCCATGCCAGCATGGAAGGCGGACGTTAAATGATGATGATGATGTAGACTGATAGTGGTACCATAACAATGCCATCCAGCTACAGTGCGTCTATATTGCCATGGTAACAGCTAAAGGGAGGTGGTGTTAATCATTCCCTGTTCCCCACCTCCATGCTACAGACACAAGACAATGTAATATTCTTTGGAGTTAAGGTGGCAAGCTGGCCGAGACGTTAGCATGCCATTCTGAGTTCAAATTCCACCGAGGTCATCTTTGCCTTTCATCCTTTCGGGGTCAATAAATTAAGTACCAGTTGCATACTGAGGTCAATCTAATCAACTGGCCCCCTCCCACAAAATTTCAGGCCTTGTGCCTAGAGTAGAAAAGAATATTCTTTGGAGTTAACTATTTCTAGAAATTCTTCTACCTATCCAAACTGCATTTATTTTTTTTTACTATTCTTTGAAATCTTTCTTCTACCTACCCACCCTGTAAACAAATGGAATACCCTTGCTTTTTTTGTATGACTCTTCTCTCTGTTGTGCTCAGAGAAACAATAACAACAGAGTGCATGTAGCATAATTTCAATCTGCAAACCATGAACAGGCAGTCCAATAACCTTACTTTACCATTCTGGTATTCCACTTTTGCTAGACTCCTTACTGAGGAGTAAGTATGTGCGTTAAGAAACTTGCTTGCCAACTACATGGTTTCCATCGTTTAACGTCCGCTTTCCATGCTAGCATGGGTTGGATGATTTGACTGAGGACTGGTGAAACCAGATGGCTACACCAGGCTCCAATCTGATTTGGCAGAGTTTCTACAGCTGGATGCCCTTCCTAACTCCAACCACTCCGAGAGTGTAGTGGGTGCTTTTACGTGCCACCGGCACGAAGGCCAGTCAAGCGGTACTGGCAACGGCCACGCTCAAAATGGTGTATTTTATGTGCCACTCGCACAAGAGCCAGTCCAGGGGCACTGGCAACGATCTCACTCGAAAGTCCTTACACATGCCACGGGCACAAGTGCCAGAAAGGCGACGCTGGGCAAGATATAAAGTGTAATTTGAGGGAGATTTGACTGTTATTTCTAGCAGGTCAGTTGAATGCATAGAGGAGTCTTCATTGGCTCCTTTGTAAGGGTGGTGTATCTGTACACTTCTTTACCTCTGTCTTACTCCAATCGTAAACCTACTCTAAGCTAATGAATAGAAAATATTCCTTACAGACACAAGAATGCCAGAGACCGAGAGAGAGAAGGCGTGGGATTATAAAGAGGAAGGTGAGATGGAGACAGTGTGTGACGATGAGTGAGTGAAAGGGAATGAACTGGTGGATCAATCGTATATGCTTCTCAATAGCATTTCATAAAAAAAAAATATGCACACACACACACACACACAAAAATCATAGGAAAGAAAATTAGAACATTCTGGAAAGATATGAAAAATGGGGAGAAGACTGGAGCAGGGTGGTGTGGGAAGTGAGGTTATATGATGGTGATGATGTTGATGTTAATGATGATGATGATGATTATGTGGTTGTGATGGTTGATGGGTGAATGAGTCTGTATGGCGATGGATGAAAATAGAATGTATATACATCAAGAATATTTGCTGATGTGATGAGAGAGAGAGAGAGAGAGAGAGAGAGAAAAGGAACGAGAGACAACATCTAAGGCAAAAACAAGTGATGGCGGTGGTGGTGGTCGTGAGAATGTAATTCTCACTTCACTTCAGTTACAACACTTGCAATAATTTTGTGGTGATGCAAAAGAATAGGAGATACCCCATCCGCCTGCCTGCCCACCCCACTAAACAAATGGAGTAATGACTGAATGATTACAAGCACAACATAAAGCACACAAGGGGCAGAATGAGAGAGAGAGAGAAAGAGAGAAAAAAGGCAAAAGGGAGAAGTGATACAACAACGATGATGATGATGATGATGATGATGCATGGCAACAGTTAAAAGGCAAAAAAAAAAAAAAAATCGAAAGAAAATAAAAAGAAATTAACAAAAAACAAACAAAGAAGTAAACAACAAGATGAAATATGTGGCAGCAGTGGCCAAAATTTAAAAAGTGCTACATTGAAGCAACAATAGAAAGTATAATAGTGTAAGAGAGAGAGAGAGAGAGAGAGAGA
>NC_068994.1:47083904-47089154 GCF_001194135.2 Octopus bimaculoides | reverse complement strand
GAATGTGTAGAGGGTAATTAATATTTAACGCTACATCTGTTGTTCATGCCAAATCGGTCAGTTTGCCTAAAAAAAAAAGGACTCTGGAACTAATAAATTAGGTTTATTTTTACAAGTAAGGACACAGGCAATTAAAAAATTAGATGAAAACAGTGTCTCTTTCTCTGCTAAGCCGACCACTCTGCAATAGGGTTCACATTAGCCTTGAGGTTTAAGGTAGGAGTAGAGAGGTTTAGAAATCTATGAGGTAAGGAATATTCTTTTCTACTCTAGGCACAAGGCCCCCAATTTTTTTTTTGGGGGGGGGGGGAGTCGATTAGATCAACTCCAGTATGCAACTGGTATTTGATTTATCGACCCTGAAAGGATGAAAGGCAAAGTCAACCTCGGCAAGATTTGAACTCAGAACATAAAGACAAATGAAATACTGCTAAGTATTTCGCCTGGCATGCTAACGTTTCTTATTTCTGTATTGCCCACAAAGGGCTAAACAAAAAGGGGACAAACAAGAGAACAGACAAAGGGATTAAGTCAATTACATCGACCCCAGTGCCATGTACCTCCACTTCATACAAATGTTGATATTGATAATTTGAAAGATTATATGAAAGTGACCCATTCATGTTCCAATGACTGCTCCCATATGCTATGCCACCCACTTCAGGTTAAAATATTCTTCCTTACAAACTTGTGAATCCCACCAGAACCTCGACAAGAAGCTGATGAAAGATGAAAAACAAATTTGCCTTAGGGTAGGATCTGAACTCTAAACTCAGAAAAACAGAAGTAGAGATACAACATCAATATTGTATTACTTCTTGGCAACCGGACATTTAAAAATAAACATTTTAAGGATCAAAATAAAGGAGATAAAGAATGAATGTATGCCAATGACAAGGTATGTATGTCGAGGTTACTTTGGCTTTTGTTCTTTTTGGGGTTGATAAAATAAATACCAGTGAAGTACTGGGGTTGACCCAAGTGACTAGCTCCCTCCTCCAAAATTTCAGGCTTTGTGCCTATAGGAGATAGGATTATTATTGTTATTATTATTAAGGCAGTGAGCTGGAAGAATCATTAAGCATGCTGGGCAAAAATGCTTAGCAGCATTTCATCTGTCTTTACATTCTGAGTTCAAATTCTGCCGAGGTCGACTTTACCTTTCAGGTTTACGAGGTCAATAAAATAAGTACCAGTTGAGCACTGGGGGTCGATGTAATTGACTAGTCCCCTCCCCACAAATTTCAGGTCTTGTACCTTTAGTAGAAAGGAGTATTATTATTATTATTATTATTATTATTATTATTATTATTATTAAGGCGGCAAGCTGGTAGCATCGTTAGCATGCTGGGCGAAATACTTAGTGGTATTTCATCTGCTGCTACATTCTGAGTTCAAATTCCGTCAAGGTCAACTTTGCCTTTCATCCTTTCGGAGTTGATTGAAAAAGTACCAGTTACGCACTGGGGTCGATGTAATCGACTTACCCCTCTCCCCGCAATTTTCAGGCCTTGTGCCTATAATAGAAAGAATCATCATCATCATCATTATTATTATTATTATTATTATTATTATTAAGGCAGTGAGTTGGAAGAATCATTAGAGCATTGGGAAAAATGCCTCGTGGTATTTGTTCTGGCTCTTTATATGCTGAGTTCAAATCCTGTCAACCCTGACAAGATAAAGTACCAGTCAAGTACTGGGGTTGATATAACTGGCCAACCTCTCACCTGAAATCTCAGGCCTACCTTAGAAATAGTTGTCATTGTTATTTGTTTCCAGTCTATTTTAATGTCAAGTCCTTTGTTGGGGTTCCCACTTGCTTCTCCTCTATTACAAGTCTTGATAGTTTGGGTCCTACAAACTTTAGTCTACATGTCAGCACTTAGTTACTGTATAGCTTCCAGCTGGCGAAACCGTATATCAAAGAGGGAAGAAGGATTAAAGACAGTATAGGTTGGAAGGAGAGGCTCTGGTCTTTTAGGGGACAACCCCCTTTAGTACTGGTGTTGTAATGCGATGCATTGTTTTAAAGAAGGAACAGAAACGCTATAGGGTAGACAAAGCTGAGACATGCCATTCACTTAATAACTCATGCAAAGATGTAAACTCTACAATCAGCACCCAATATGCATGATAGGTGCAACAAAGGGCAGAAAGCATGTTAAAATGAAATGCATATATGAGACGTGGACTCCTAAATCCAGATTGCTGGTTACTCGTTGGGAAGGGCAGTAACTCTGAATAAGAAATAATGCAAGGCAGATGGGACACTTTTAGTCCTCCTTACATGGGGCAACCACTCCAATGTTTGGAGGCAAGAGAAAATGCAGCTAGTCTGCACTGTAAGGTGCTCACAACCCTAAAGTAGGCTGGCTTTCCCTGATGCTGCTTTGCAAGATGACATAGACTATGACATCCCTTCCAGCCATGCCATCATGGACGGAAAAGCAGAAGTGTGATGGTGATGATGATGATGATGAGGATTGAGAATAAATATTGGAGAGACTTAATATTGCACAGAATTTAGTTTAAAAAAAAGAACTATTATTATTATTATTATTATTATTATTTTTCAAAACATAATTTTTATGTCACCCTTTTATTGCTAGGTGAAGTAAAATCTTGAGATTGGAATTTAGAAAAAAGAGGAAAGACATGTGGAAGCCCTTAATTTTGTATTCCAGTGTTTTAAATATTTCCACTACTTTAAATATCTTAAATATATACAATAAAAGCATAAATATATATATGCATGTAGGTATGTAGGTATGTATGTAGAAGTTGGCACAAAAAGGAAACCTCAGCTTAAAATGTATATATATATATATATATATATATAATATATAATCCTTTATCTGCTTTGGGTTTCACCTCCAAACAAGAAGAATTATTTGGCATTCTCTCAAAGTTTAGAAATTCTTATGATGCCAACAACATACAATTCTTGTTAGTAAAATCATGAAGTTCCTAAAATGGACAAAGCAATTTGAAAGATTGTTTTGGTCCAATGGTAGAACGTCTGTCATGTTAATAACAGATGTGGGTTCTGGCCCTTCAGGCAGCCTCTGACTTTTCCTATCCCAAGGGGTTTCAGCCCAATATTTTACAAGCTATTAATTATGGCTTTATCTGCTTCAAGTTTCACTGGTCAACTCCTTAATGCAGAGTCTGACCATCTCTTGTACCTACACCTTAGAGCCATCATGGCATCTGATGTGGTGTTTTAAACCAGACAATGTACTGAAAAGACTCCCACATAGATTGCATATCTGATTTGGACCACCAAGAGCTGCAGTTAAGTTCTGATCTTTGTGGGTTTTAAAATGTCTTTTGGGGCCTCCGTTAGATTTGCAGACCTAATGGCATACACAGCATTGAAAGGTGTGCACAGATATATAGGCAGAATAGTTGGTGGAGGTTTGTTTTTAATGGATCTGCAAATATGTATATGATTTGTTATTTTTAAGACACTGCTGATGGCAAGAGTTCCTTCCATTGCTACTGACACTATACTGTGTCTATGGATGCTTGACTCTCATTCTCAGAATATCTAGATTCCCATTATCAGTTTAACAGTGATTTTACAGTATTGGTACTATCTATTGGAATGAAATACACCATTCCGTTCAACCAAGTGGACTGGGCTTTTGATGGTCAAGTGACACAGGGCCATGGTCACAGTGCATGATATCATCTGTCTTGCAGTATTTATGTTACAACCAGGTGGACTGGATCTGAAAGTTAAGTGACTTGGCTATGGACACAATGCAGTGAAATATAGTAATCTGTGAATTGGGCTATGAAGGGTTAGAGAAGTGCCATCGACAAGATGTGAAATAATTAACCATTCCAGCTTACTTCTTACTCAGCTTGACTTAGTCATATATATTGTTGTTAGGACAGGAGAAGCAGAGAAAATTATTCCAGCTTCTATAGACATTCAGCAGATAAATGACAATAGCTCTACATTGCAGAACAGACAACACTCATTTTGGTTCCTCAACAAATCTGAATTTAGTATTGCATGTCAAGGAAATACATTGGGTTAGCTTGTTGCAATAGTATGCTTTATTACATTGCTGTACATTGGCATCTTTAGTACGGAGAGAGAGAGAGAGAGAAACAGAAAGAGAGAGATAGAGAGGGAGAGAGAGGGAACAGGTGCAAAGCAGAAAGAGAAGGTCATCTTACTTCGAGAGTACGCAGCTGAAATTCCTGCACTGTAACTGTCATATCCTGTGCCCATCGATGCTCCCATTCCACTGGTCCCTGAAATAGAGAACGGAAACAATAAATTTATTTTTAAAAAAAACATGCAAAATGTGATAAATAAAAATAATGATAATAATAATAATAATAATAATAATAATAATAATAATAATAATAATAATAATAATAATCCTTTCTACTACAGGCACAAGGTCTGAAATTTTCACTGGTACTTAAATTATTGACCCTGAAAGGATGAAAGGCAAAGTTTACCTTGGCAGAATTTGAACTCAAAATGTAGCAGCAGACGAAATACCGCTAAGCATTTCACCCAGTGTGTTAACAATTCTGCCACCTTGCAGCGTTAAATAATTACGTTAATGATAATAATAAAAACAATGACAATGATTTCAAATTTTGACACATGGCCTGAAATTTTGGGGGACGGGTAAGTCAAGTACATTAACTCTAGTAATCAACTGGTACTTATTTTATTGACTCTTAAAAGATGAAAGACAAACTCAACCTTGGCTGAATTTGAACCCATAAACATAAATATGGATGAAATGCCTCTAAGCTCTTTGCCCGGTATGCTAACAAATCTGCCACCTTGCTGGCTCAATAATAATAATAATAATAATAATAATAATAATAATAATAATAATAATAATAATAATAATCACTGTTTAACGTCCGCTTTCCATGCTAGCATGGGTTAGACGATTTGACTGAGAACTGGCGAACCAGATGGCAGCACCAGGCTCCAATCTGATCTGGCAGAGTTTCTACAGCTGGATGCCCTTCCTAATGCCAACCACTTCGAGAGTTAAGTAACCACTCTGAATAATAATAATAATGATAATAATAATAATAACAATAACAATAATAATAATAATAATAATAATAATAATAATAATAATAATAATAATAATCTTTTCTACTAAAGGTACAAGACCTGAAACTAGTCGATTACATTGACCCCCAGTGTTTCACTGGTACTTAATTTATCGACCCCAAAAGGATGAAAGGCCAAGTGAG
>NC_068994.1:47074791-47081914 GCF_001194135.2 Octopus bimaculoides | reverse complement strand
CACATGGTTCCGGGTTCAGTCCCACTGCATGGCACCTTGGGCAAGTGTCTTTTACTATAGCCTCGGGCCGACCAAAGCTTTTTGAGTGGATTTGGTAGACGGAAACTGAAAGAAGCCCGTCGTATATATGTATATATATATGTATGTGTGTATATATTGTGTATCTGTGTTTGCCCCCCCCCCCACATCGCTTGACAACCGATGCTGGTGTGTTAACGTGCCCGTAACTTAGCGGTTCGGCAAAAAGAGACCGATAAAATAAGTACTAGGCTTAGAAAGAATAAGTCCTGGGGTCGATTTGATTCGACTAAAGGCGGTGCTCCAGCATGGCCGCAGTCAAATGACTGGAACAAGTAAAAAGAGTAAAAGAGATATATACACACACACACATATTGCACGTGAATGTTTTTATATATCATATCACACGTAAATCATATGCAATATATTTTGCTGTTTCACATTTATCTTTCCAAACTTGCTTTTATATCATATTGCAATAATCATTTTTTATAGTTTGATGTCCATTCTGCTGCAAACGCCTCACAAAAGAAATAAAAATGGAGCTTTTATTAGTTTGGCAAACAGAGTTACGTACCTTGCCATGGTCAAATAACAACACAATGGCTTCTACTAAGATCTGAACTCACGAACGTGTGGCTTATATTCGAACATTATATTTTATCATAGTATTGATATTAAGCTGCTAGTTTACTGACCCTGCCATCAGTAGGGAGGTGAATAAATCTATATCTCATTGCCGTAGTTACAATATTGAGCACCAGTATTTTCCATACTAACCAAGGGACGTAACTCTGTACATCTTTTTGTTTTTTGGCTTGGCTGACCAAAACAATTTCCAGTTTTTAAACACTTAAAAAAGGAGGTGTTTGTTCCGTAACTGTTTGGATAAGAAGTTTTTTCCCCTTTTCATGTGTGTGAAAGCGTACCGTATCTGTTCCACTATGCTGGTAGTAAGGGACGCCCAGCCCCACCGATAATTACCCTGACAGTAAAACCATCCCACCACTAACATGAAAACGACAATGTCCATGTGAAACAAAAGCAAACACAACAAACACAAGATCGACCTTATTTGTATACTACAAGATCAGAAAGAATTAACTGGGGTGATGACGTCAGGGCTGAAACTCTTATCAATAATATAAAAAAAAAAGCTATGACCATAGAAAAACTTCCTTATTCTTTATTTCACCCCCTTTTTTTTTATAGTTGTTGAGCCTGAAGGAGAAGACATTGCCTTGATCTTTGCAGGTCTTCCAAATTGGTGAGTTTAATACTGTTAATATTCGATTTAAACTCTTACAGGAAAGGCATGGACAAGGAAAAGATCCCAGAGGGCTGATATTCTGGGAAGAAAGGTCTGAGCAAAATAGTTTATGTAGGGGTGCCAGGGTTGGAAGCACCAAAAGTGAATCACAGGTGCCTGAGTAGTGGAGTTATTTGATCAAAGGCTACTATAGTAGCAATAGAAAACATAGGGAGAAGAGACAGCAAGCTTGTCTGGAGTATGTTTGTAAGTGACTGAAAACCAATTAGCTGAGTGGACCTTCTCTGGATGCACTTCACTTAAGCCCCGTAAAGTTAACAGCAGCTGTTGGAAGCTAAAATATTTTGTGGTCCTAAAGAGAAGGGCCAGTTTTTGTGATGCAGTCCTAGTTATGCTAAAGATGTGCGCTCACCAGGAGAAATTCTTGGTGACAATGCAGTCCAGCATTTGGAGAGACTGTGATGGCTCCAGCTGAGTGCCAATCATGTTTAGTGGGGTGCATGCTGTGGTATTTTCTGGAAATGAGTAGTTCTTGAGTTTTTCTGGCCAGCACTGTTGCAATGCTGGCCCCATTGAAGGTCTCTGTTTATAGAATCAGTGCAGATTTGGCATGCGGTGCCTGGGCTCTAGGTGAGTGATGGCACAACTGGAGACAGCTAAAGAGAAATGAATGGTCATGTTGTCTGCATAAGAGTGGATACTGTTGGATGTAACGGCAAGTCAATGAGTGACAAAATGAAACCTGAAGAACACTAGAGTTGTCTGAGAGTGAAGTAGAAACAACACAGTGAACACATGCTGCAACTGTATAATCAAATAGGAAGCTATTGAACTAATAGATGAGAGATGAGTGAAGTCTATAGGTAGGAAGTTATGAGAGGAGGTTTGCATGCCAGTCATGGCTGAAAGCTTTCTTGGTATCCAGAGAAACACTTCTTTCACCAAACTTCTTTAAAGCAAGAACCCACTGGTGAATGACATTACAGAGAAGATCACCAGTGGCCTTGGCTCTGCAGAAGCCATACGAGATGCCGAGGACAACAGAATGAGTTTCAAGGTGTTGAAGAAAGTCAATGTCAATGGTCATGAGGTTAGAACACCAGGATGATAGTTGGCTGGGTTGGAGGCACTGCCTTTCTTTGAAATGCAACACAGTGGTGTGTGCTTCCAAATGTCAGGGTATATCTCTGTAGAGAATGACGGTATGAAGAAAAGAATTTGGTGAGAACAGGAGTAAATTCTAGGGTATGACACTTGACTGTAAAGATGAGTCCTTAAAGTTCAATCTCCAAGGTGCAAAACTGTAGTCTAATATACACACATATACACTCACATATACACACACATATATTTATAAATACAAATACTATCGTATCAGTCTCTCCCTCTCCCTCTGCACATGTATTAAATGAGGTATGCATATTAAAATATTATTTAAAAATATAAACATCAGAGTTAATTGTTATCGTTCCATCTTCTATATTATATTGTAATTATATACAACACCAAAATATACTTCTACTGTACTTGAAACAGATTTTTTGTTTCTTTCTCTCTTTCACACATACACAAGTACCATTATTGTTTTGAGAGTGTAAAAATAATTTTGAAGTGATAAAATAAAAATTACCTGTAAATAGGAAAAAAAGTATTTAACAAAAACCATGAAATCATGAAGGAAAAAAACAAAACAAGACATCTATATATATACACATATATATACACACACACACACACACAAGTGTATGACAATATTTCTCTCCTCTCCTTTGGCATGCATAAGATTTGAGATAAAAAAATTTGACGTTCTTGGATAGAATGGACAAACAGTACCTGAGGTTGTGTAAACAAAGGGTGTTCAATTATAAATGTATATGTGTGTATGTGTGTGAGTGTGTGAATGTATGTTGTATATAGGTATTTGTATATGCATGTACATTGGTATGTGTGTGTGTGTATGTAAATATATATATATATATTAAGCAGTATATATATTTCCAGCATATTGTACAGAGCATGAGACTGAACAGACCACAAACCATGGACCACCACAAACAACTGACCACAAATTACAACTGACCATTAAACAAGATATATAATAGAGACAGGTGAGATGCAGAAGCTAAGAGGAAGAAGGGGGAAGAGGCAGCTATTGGTCAACGGTGCAGTAATAGGCTGCGTTGCATCACACACAATACACAGACAAAGGTAAAAAATAGAAAAGCATAGTACCACCATGCTACTCGGAAACAAAAGATTATCTCAAAAAGTAGACACAAGAATATTTGGCACCAAAATAAAGCTGTTGTTTAATTCCAGAAAGGCACCTACTCTAAACACTGGTTACTCACATTGACACAAGGATACACCCGATTGACTCTTTGCTATCCGAGTAAACAATGATGATGGTGATGATGATCATGATTATTGATTCCTCTAACAATGAAAGGCAACATATTGACCCCAATGGATTTTGAACTCAGGACAGAGATAACTGAAACTAAATACTCTAAGGTATTTACTCCAGTCTATCACTGCACTCTCTACACCCCTCATATGTCTTGTTAATTGAAATACCAACTCACAACACTACGATCTGGATTTATTTGTTAAACTAGCTGACTCTGTGCCATCAAAAATGACGGCTAATTGTAGTATTTTATATATAAGGTACATAATAATCACACATACAAACATTCATATACTTCCCTTGTACATGCACACACTTACACATATATACTCGAACAAAGTTGAAACGCTGTTTGATTTTTCTTTTCAGCATTGAACATTCACCATCCCATTTCCATTGCACACACACACAAACATTCACATACACATATACTCACACACAGTTGAAACGCTGATTATATTTTTATCAATTCCTCTTTCAAAGGAAAACCAAAACACTAACAAATCAAAAACAACCTCATTTATACCAGCCCAGTCAAGATGGTATTTTCTTCATCTCCTACTCTTGTATTTGCACACATTTACAAAATGACTTTCTGAAATGAACTTCCATTATGCAGCTAAGGAGTACATTTTCATTGCATATCTTATGTGGTGTTCTCACTACAGAAATAAATGAAGTTTGTACGAAACGTACGTACTGCTATAACCTAATTCATTTTTGTTGCTTTTCTTCAAATTATATATATATATATATATATATATATGTGTGTGTGTGTGTGTGTGGTATACATACACACACACATATATATATGGTATGTCTCATGTAAACAGATGTGAGCTTTTTCCGTCCAAGGGCTTTTTAAATCTAATATTTACATTGTCATTTATCGCTTTATCGATTTCAATTTTCTCCATTAATCTTTAGTATGCTTAGGTGCATCATGTCACCATAGAGTTTTCTCCCTGGTAGCTGCTGGTACATTGAGAGGGGAGAAAACTCATATGATAACATGATGTGCATACAGCATGCTAAAGGTTAAAAACAACTTATTTTATGTCTCTTGAAGTTTGTAATTTCTTTGACATAAATCTCTCAATATATATATATATATATATATATATATATATATATATATATATATATATATATATATGTATGTATACACACACATACATATATATACAAACATCTATATGTATATACATATGTGTATAAATATATGAATGAATGAATAGATTCAATGACTTACTTTCTAGTTTCTCAGACATTTAGATTGCCAGTTTATTATTAACTGCACTGGATGAAAATTTCAAATATGTTGGGAGAAGATGTTTAACATTATCCAAATAAACTCTACATGTATTGAGTACGCCTTTTTTCATCAGTAATCTTAAATGTGTACACACATACAAACTAACATATTTTTACAAGCAAAATGGTTGACAGTGACTTCAAAATTTTAGCTTAGTTGCAGTTATCTGTTTGACAACTGCAAGTAAGACTAAACTTTGAAGTCACTCTCAACTGTTTTCCTTTGTCAAAATGAATTGATACTCTACTTAAATGTACTATTACTGAGTGATGCTCCAAATAACACTTGACTGTTTTCATATATAATGAAACATAGAAACAATCGTTTATATATATATCTGTATGTGTGTACACACATGCACATGTACATACACACATGCAGACATATTTCTGCAACTACTTTTGACATGAGATTCTCACAAAAGGGGGAAAAAACAGCACAAATGAATAATAATAATAATAATAATAATGATAATACATTTAAACACATCCTCAGAATACCTCACCAGACTACAAAAATAACAGATGAATAAACCAAGAGCAAAGTAATAATAATAATAATAATAATAATAATAATACAATAATGAGGGTTAAGATGAGAATGTTAATTACATAAGAGGGAAAAAGGAAAGAAAAGATGAAAAACATCAATGACAACAACAACACTAAACGAAGACTTACCGACAAGAACTGGAATCACTGAGGAGAGAAAAAATGTGAAAAAGAGAGAGAGAGAAGGTAGATTATCACTAGAGCGATTTCGGTTGATTTGAAACAAACTACAGTTTTTTGTCATGCACAAGTCAGAGGGGAGAATGGCCCTTAAGTACTATAGGATGCAGAACCAGTGAGTGTTTTGGTCAGTCAGTTAGTTAGCATGATGCATGGCTGGCTGGATGTTAGTATTTACTAGAAGGTGTTAGAGAAAGAAATGGTACATATGCTGTGCCTAAACAGGCTACTATATATGTATGTGTGTGTGTGTGTGTATATATATATATATATATATATATATATATATATATATATATATATATATATATATATACATATATATACACACACATATACATATATACACACACACACACATATATACACACACACACACATATATATATATATATATATATATATATATACACACACAACTTCATTTGTAATGTAAGTTCAATATGATAAGTAATATGACTTTTATCATGAGATAATATTTCTAGAAATGCCTTTCTATATGTGTGTTTCAGTGTATGCGCACACACGTGTGTGTGTGTTTGTGAGTTAATACAACAATGGTGTTTCCCTTTTCACATTTCAGTTTTATCTCCCGATAAAATTGTTTATCTATCACATCTAAATTAATTATGCATTTTTGATATATATATATAAATATATTTACTAATTATATGAATGATGAAGCTTGGCTTTTTAGCACCGAAACAGCTGTAAAGTTTAGAATGAAATTATGAAACATCTGCAAGATCTTTGCTTTTTCATTATTGTTTGTTTGTTTGTGTGTGTGTATGCAAACACATTATGCTATGTTACACACAAGAGAACAAAATGTTTGGTGGGTGGGGGCTGAACAGCAAATAAATTACCTACAAAACAATTAAAATACTTGCAGTGATAGAAGCTTTGCTGAAATAGCAGTAATATTTGTCTGTTTAATGCAGAAAGGAAGGACTTGGAGGAGGTGTACAGTGTAATCAGAAATACAGAAACCTGGCACACAACACATATGTGATTCAAATTTGTCCAACAGACCTATTATTCATTTCCTACCTCAAATTAGGCCACATAATGTCACACATATACATACACACGCACGCACGGGCAAAGCTAAGAAGCATTTGGTGTTCTTATTAGTTACTGGCTGGATGATTTTTTGTCTCCCTCCAGTATATATTGTTTTTAACATAGCACACCTATAAGACAGTTTATCTTGACTGTCAACAGTGTATATACATTAAGAATGATACTATATATCTATATAAAACACTAGCACACACACACACACACACATATACGCAAAGGCAAAAAAAAATTCTATAACTAATACTTAGAAAAATTCATCTAAAGATTTCATAAAAAAAAAAAGAGACTAAAACTGC
>NC_068994.1:47074033-47074781 GCF_001194135.2 Octopus bimaculoides | reverse complement strand
ATATATATATATAATCTCTAAAATCACTGAATGTGGAGATAACTCGGTATCTCATGAC
Organism: Octopus bimaculoides; assembly: GCF_001194135.2. NCBI lineage: Eukaryota > Metazoa > Mollusca > Cephalopoda > Octopoda > Octopodidae > Octopus > Octopus bimaculoides. Next base: position 47,074,723 of record NC_068994.1, on the reverse strand, counting down.
AATCAGAAATGTTAACTAGCTTGTATTCATAATAACTTTTTAATAAAATTTCGATATTAATTAATAATAATTAACTACATTTAATATTGGTTTTGGAATGTATATTTTCACTGTAGGTATAGACATGAATGTTTTTGGCCTCAACCATCATATGACTTTTGTTATATGACCAACTGACAGTTTTATTCATAATTGCTATGTTCAACTTCCTGTATCCAAGATCAAAACATCTGCCTTTGAATAAGTACTATATAACAGTCTGTAACATTATAAAGACGTCTGAGTAATTATCTTTGTGTATTGAAGACCCAAACATCTGCCTATTGATAAGTCCTATTCAAAAGTCCATATGACTTCTACATAGATGATTGTATAACAATGAAGGAACCTTTTCCATGGGTGCTTGACCTGCTAGAAATATCAACAACATTCCCACAAATCACACCTGACTTTATTAAAAAAAAAAAAAAAATGAGGACAGACACATTGGCCAATGTGGACAAAGATGGGATGGTCGTGATGGAAATACCTTTGATCATAAATCTGCCAAGTCCAGGTCAATCTGGGGCTAAATTGCAAGAAACTAATCAATTGATTATATGAATTTCATACATCAGTGAATGTGTGTGTGTGTATTTATATATGAATGTATGTGTGCTCATGTGTGTGTATATATATATATATATATAT
>NC_068994.1:47071176-47073020 GCF_001194135.2 Octopus bimaculoides | reverse complement strand
AAAAAAAAAAAAAAAAAAAAAAAAAAAAGGAAAGACAGGTCAAATTATGTAGTCTTAGAATACACAATATGAAAAGAAAAAACAACAACAAAAGACACTGAGATAGTCGTTGTTGGATTTCCTTTCATCACAGGCCTGTTCAGGCAAGTTTGACCTGGAGCTGAAGAAAAAACAGAAACAACAGTCAATAACAACATTCAACTCCCATGTGGATCCTGTTTCTAGAGTCAGCTGTATTAGAATGATGGTTTCAAAATGTGGGTGTCTGCACCCTTCCTACTGCTTGTCGACCGTACAACTGTGAGTTGTAGTGGTGGTGGTAGTAATAATAGTAGTAGTAGTAGTAGTAGTAACAGCAGCAGTATTTTTTAATGGTTAAATCAGAGAAAAAAGGGGCAGTACCCAACACATTTTTTTTGGATCTTCTAGACTAGTGGGAGAAAAGGAGGAAGTTATTCTTAGATCAGATATTTAGCTGAGTGCTTACAACAGAATGGCCCAAGGACCAAGTGGTGAGTTATACCAAGTAATGGATTCTGTCAACCAACAACCAGCTAATCATGAACAGGAACATTTCCACTGACTATAGTTTCTGTGTAGGATTATTATCATTATTTAGTAATTAATGCCTTTTATCTAATTTAGAGATTGGTAAATAAGCACCATTGGCTACCATACAGTTAGTTTCTGTCTTCTAAATTGCACTCACAGACACTTGGTCAATGTTCCATACAGCAGGGTTGAACCTGAAACCATGGTACAGCAAAGAAGACTTGAAGAAACCACATGACCACAAGTAAATTGCAAAAGAGGCAAAAAACTGTCTTCTAAGCACAGGGAGCAGAACACAATTGCTGGTAAAGATTCAGATGGTCTATGATGTCATTTAAAACAATGCACCTACAAACTTCAGATGGCAACCATTTGACAGTCAGACACACTGAGATAATCAGATTTAACCCTTTAGCATTCAGATTATTCTGTTACTTCATTCATATTATTTTGAATTAATCATGCATTATCTTGAAGCTTCAAGATTATGATGATGTGATTCTTTATATTTAGAATAACATAGTAGGGTAGCTGTGAGAGGCCAGATCTAGCCAGTTTGAACATAAAATAAGAAGGAAATTTGGATTGGATATGGCAAGTTTAAATATTGAAGGGTTAATGTACAAGGGGATGCTGAAAAGATCCTGGTTTTATGGCTATTGTGAAAGGTCTGGTTGGAGGCACAACCTTCAGAGTTCTTTTACAGGGCTTAGAAAAACTGAAGAACTGTTGCAATAAGTGTGTGAATGTGAGAGGGGAATACGTTGAACAGAATCATAATTAACTGACCCTCCTGTATTTTCTTTTACCCAAAACCAGGAATTTTTCAGCATCCCTCGTAACCAGGCTGCAGAACTGGTAACAATGACAATAAGAAAAGCATTTGAATTTGAGAAATCAAGACATAAGTTGTAGTTCAGCACCATAATCTAGTCGTCATTGAGTTGAAATCGAAGGATTTTAAACAGAACTTTGCTTTCTGTCTCTTTACCATGTTTGTGAAATAGTTAACATAAAAAGTACCAGGATCTATATATTCAACTGAAACAGTCCAATGCCAACGAGGAAGATGACGAAGAGAGGATGCAGTACAACAAAACTGTGCTAGGTTGCCAAATTACTGGAGATTGTTGACTTTATGAAGTCCTCTTCAGTAAAAGCAATATGTTAATAGAACTTTTGACATCAATGATCAATGTGTTTAGGCATTCACACCGCAGCTGTAAAGATCAAAGAGATTTACACAAACATACAGGTTTTCAGAAGGTGTATGTGTGTGTGTGTGTATATAT
>NC_068994.1:47067335-47071036 GCF_001194135.2 Octopus bimaculoides | reverse complement strand
ATATATATTTATATATATAGATATATATATTTATATATATAGATATGTTTATGCAAACAGGAAAAATAGAACTCAAAAAAATATGAATATATGTGTATTTTTATTAATATTTAGCAGAAGTAACAGGAGTGACTGAAAGTCCGAGAGTTTCACGTGTTTGATAAGTAAGTACCAATGCACGAAACTCAAACCTTCAGTCACTCTGTTACTTCTGCTAAATATTAATAAAAATGTATATATATATATATTTATTTATTTATAAAATGAATACTATTATATGAGTGAGAAGCAGAAATTCAAAATTTCAGCAGTATCTCACTTGGGTTCAGTTTTGAATGAATGCATATGTATGTATATATGTGTAAACGCACACACACTTGCATATACAATTCTCACACAGAGTTTATACATGTCATGTGACCATATATATATATATATGTATGTATGTATGTATGTACATGTTGTTGCCTGTATTCGTATATACTCATACATACATACATACACGTAAAGAGAATGAAATTATGTCAAGGTTTATTGATTGTCAACACTGCTAGACATTATCACCGTTTCTATTGATTCCCAGATGTCTGCAGAAAGAATTCTAGTAATGATTGAATGGATAAATGGATGGATGAATGGATGGATGTATGGGTGAATGAATGAAAATATGCCATAATGCAGTAACCCTTAACAGGTCAATGAATCACAGTTCACTACTGAAGACTCGTTCTCTCTTTCATATATACATATAATGCACTATGGGGACAATAAGTCTGGCAAAGTCCATAATTTCTTCCAGATGATCACTATGACGGACAATGTATATTTACCTCAACACAACAGTATATGGCATAATCTATAATGCCTATATAAAAATATGACATAATAATCTATAGTGTACATAGATATATGTATATAATTATCTGTACTATGCATAGAAACATACGGCAATCTACGTGTATATCAACATATGACATAATCTATAAGAGTGTATATAATGATGACACTATGTAGTGTGTATATAATGATATAATCTATAGTGTGTATATACAAATGACAATCTATAGTGTGCATACAAATATATGATAATCTATAGTGTGTGTATAAAGGTATAACATAATTTATAAGGTGTATATAAAGATTTGACAATTTATAAGGTGTATATAAAAATATAACAATTTAAATGTATACAAACATATGGCAATTTATAAAATTTGTATAAGCATATCATATAGTCTGCAAGGTGTATATATATAAACAGAAATGTTGGAGCTGAATCGTTAATCAATAATATTTAAAATTTTCTATACTATAAGAATCTGTTCAACATCTAAATCTAACTTACATCTTTGATTGATTTGATCTCTGATTATCATCAGGTGTCTTATTGTTACTGACCTTTCGCAAGGCACATGCATCAGTAACCTAGTGAGTAAGAATGGTATTACCCATAGTTTAGAAATAGACCCTCCGCCCCATGTTCAAATTCAGCCAGCTACTATGTACACGCCTGATAATAAGACACCTGATGAAAACTGAAGATCAAACTGTTGCAAATATAGTCAAAATGTAAATATTTAAAAATATTTTCTTGTCATTAGATGAAGATAATAGAAAATGATAATCTTATAAGCCTTGCTGTGAACGTTATTTGGGATTACAAACCATGTTAACAAGAGCAATACAAAATAATAAAGTACGTGAAATTGTGTATGGTGGGTATGATGAAATAATCTGAGTCTTCTAATAGCAATGATTCAGTCATTAATTCTTTATTTTTTCATGTCATATTCTCATGATTCTGCCAATTTTAAAAAAAAATCTTTCTGTGAATTCTATACTTTTCAAAACATTATCCATTCTGAGAATTGTTTTCATCCTAATCTGTAGAAAGTGGGGTTGTTTGAAATTTGAAATTCCAGTCATATGACTACATATAAGGAAAGCATTCATTATCTTTCCTGTTTAGCCCTAGGTTAATCTATATTCAGTAGACTTATGATCAAAGCCAAACAAACCATGACCATCCTGTCATTTGTTTTACAGGCTGGTTAGTATATGGTGCCATGTAAAAAGTACCTATGCTGGTGCCACATAAAAAGGACCCATGCCAGACCCATGTAAAAAGCACATGTGCCGGTGCCATGTAAATAGCACTCAGTACACTCAGGAAAGTGGTTGGTGTTAGGAAGGGCATCTAGACATAGAATTTCATGCCAAAATAGACAACTGGAACCTGATGCAGCCCTCTGGTTTGCCAGCTCCTGTCAAACCACCCATCCTATACCAGCATGAAAAATGATGGTGATGATGATATATATATGTATAAATGATGATGATGATATATATATGTATAAATGATGATGATGATATATATATATATATATATATATATATAAAGTACATTATCCAGTGTGTGCTTTGATGGACCTTTTGCTGCTGTTTCTACCAGGTTGAGCAACTACAAGTTATTGTTGCTGTTATATATTTCTGGCCAGTTCTGTTAAAGCAAAACATGTCATGCTGGTGAGAGCCAAGAAAATACTAGCTCTGCATGCATGGATGCACATGCATACACATCTAGTACTCCAGTTGATTGCAAATCAGATGTGTGTTATATCAATTCGGTTGTGGCCACCCTATCTTTATCAGGGAACTTAACAGGTGTTTTAACATTGCGCAGTTTTGACATTTTTGCCTTGTGAGTTACTTGATGACTTTACTAGTCCTGGTTCTATGTAAAAATGTGTCCAATATGTGCTGTGAAGCTGTTAGCTCCAAGGAAGGCAATCTAGCCACAGATAAAATTCCAAAACTGACATTATAGCTCTTCATGCAGTCCTCTGCCTCATTAGATCTTCTCAGCCTGTCTAACTCATACCAGGATGGGAAATGGATGTTAAATGAAAATGATGATGATAATGGTCTTTATCTTAAAGAAAAGAGGGTTTTGATGGCAACACTGATCCAGTAGAGCAGCAGCTACATAGAATACTACCTCACTGATGTATTTGGTCTTTATTTCAATATTTTTATATGTTGTATAAAGTTTGTTGAGTGAGAATGAGCAAAATGCATTGTTTTTTGCTTTTCTTCTGGACACCCTCTTCTGCTTTTCATAAGGAACAGTCTACAACAGATGTCATGAGACTAATCTGCTTTTACCATGGATCCTTATCTGTGAGAAGGTCAGCAGCTTCATTAAATATCATATAGAATCTACCTGAATCATTAGTTGATTGGGAAATGCATGTTTTTCATATAGGCTTTTCCAGCACAATATGGCTCTGTACCTTGAGAGAAGAGATGATTTGAAGTTTGGTCAGGGTTATTTTAACTTCCTAAGACATATTCAATGTAAATTGAAGTCTTTTTGAAAGTAAAATTCAGCTGATAAAGTTTTCAATTAGCTGTTCGTTTTTTTTCTTGTTATTGTCCAAGCTTAATGAGACTACGACAGAACAGAAGTGTTTCAATGCAAGCACTGAAAATCAAATTGCATGCATATAAACACTGATGTTGTCAATTGTAGACCTTGCTTTAGAAGATGGTAAAGCACTTCTTGAGGAAGATTCCATTTAGCTTGGGTGAAAAACACAAACAGACAATAGTACCCTTGCTGCCTTGTGTGAATCCAATTTATAAATATGAAGTTTGGAGAGAGAGAGAGAGAGAGAGAGAGAGAGAGAGAGAGAGAGAGG
>NC_068994.1:47065321-47067325 GCF_001194135.2 Octopus bimaculoides | reverse complement strand
ATCAAGCAAAAGCAGGTAAGAAAAGGTTCTTGCTTTGATCAAAAGTGAATTCCATTACTGATGACAATATTATAATATTGCCATTCAGTGTATTGTCCACTTCACATGTCCATTAAAGATGGGTGAATGAAGTAAAAGCGAAAAAATTTGGACCACCAACAGGAATTTGAACTGAGTACAGTGAATGAAGAGATTTGTAACTCTAAAGCAGTGTTTAACAACCATTTTTTACTGATTAACCCTCATAACTATTCTATGTTAAATAGAAATCATTTTAGCTAGTTAGAGAATCTCTATAAGAGATGAAAAGCAATAACTATACTGAGAAGTAGTGTTTACTGCCACTTCAACATGACTGTTCCATACAAACTGATGTTACTACTATTTTAACCAGCTGGAGAAGGCATCCTCCTGGAGTTAAAATGGTAGTAATGTTGGTTCCTACAGAACAGCCATGTTGAAGCGGTGATAAACATTAAAAATCATATTATATTTTTATAATTAAATATTATTAGGAATTGTATAAAAAAAAATTGTTAAAATATTTTGTTCATTGTAGAAATATAACCCATCTATTGCACATAAATTTGAATGTCAAAATCTTATATGGACCCTGGTTAAGAAGCAGTAAACTTCAATACTTAAGAACTCAGTAACCATCACCATAAAGCCTAAGAAAGAAAATTAAGTCAAAGCAATTGTGGAATAGATAACGTAATATATTTTGTTACTGTTGTGTTATAGAAAACTGGGCCTTTGGATTCCTTTTGTGCTGTATTATTCCCAGCAGCCCTTCATCTAACTGTTGTTCTGCCTCACAGGGTGCAACAATAAAGCACTTTTTTTTCATTTCCTTCAAACCCTTCCAAAATACATGAGACAATCTATTGTCCAACTGTTGTTCTGCTAGAAACAACACACAGCCAATCCTTCTAAAAACGTATGAGAGAGAGAGAGAGAGAGAGAGAGAGAGAGAGAGAGAGAGAGAGAGAGAGAGAAAGTGTGTGTGTGTGTGTGTAGTTGGACACAGAGTACTCAATACATAAAGGAGAGTTTATGTTTTCTCTCAAAGTTGATGATACATTCAGTCTCGTGATACTCGGAGCTTCGTATTATGTGCAATCTTGCAGCTGATAGAAAGATCTTTTTTGCGACCACCAAAGGATTGGATAGAATGAGAAACTGTGAGTAATGACTAAATAAATTATCAGCATCAAATATATATATATATGTGTGAGTGTGTGTGTGTAAATTTGTATGTATGAATGCGTGTGTGTGTGTGTGTGTGTGTTGTGTGCACGTATGTATGCATGTATGTATATATATGTATATATATATCTGTGTGTCTGTGTGTAATATATATATATAGATTTGTATGTCCGTGTGTAAATATACATATATATATATATATATGTATATATGTATGAGATGTATTTATGTTAAGCTTCTCCATATGAAAGTAGACTGTCTTAAGTGATCTGAATATCTATTCACAATATACATACATACATACATACATATATATATCTATATGTATATATATATATATATATATATACTAAAGTAATAAACTAATATATTATGTTATAATATAAATAAATTATTAGATTGTCAATTGAATCTCTAAATAATCTATTGTTTATACACACACACACCAAAATGAATGAGTGAAGGTAAATTAAAAATGCATGAACAATATATATATAAAAAAAAAAAAAACAACCCAAAATTGCTTGGAAAAACAGAATGTTAAGTAGATGTGGAAGCAGAGGGGCCAGGGAGAGTTGGGTGCATAATTAGAAACAAACGTTATGGCTGTTAGTAAAAGAACAAGGAAAAAGAAACAAAAAAAAAAATCAAAAACAAAGAGAAGCCATGGTATGCTTAGTTGTCTATGTTATGTTAGGTTACATATGCAGTGGACATACAGACAGACAGACCTGAGGTGGTAGGGTATTGGTGGCAGAGGAGATGGGTGGGTGAAATAACGGAGGATGCTGTTTG
>NC_068994.1:47059336-47064736 GCF_001194135.2 Octopus bimaculoides | reverse complement strand
TATATATATATATATATACATATACACACACATGTATACTTTGACATATAAAAATAAGTCTATGCATATTTGTGTGTATGTATGTGTGTATAAGTGTGTATGTGTGTGTGTATATATATATATATATATATACATATACACACACACATATACACCCACACACACATATATGCACATACATACACACACACACACAAACACGTATGCACACTAGCACATGCATGCGTCCATGGATTATGTGTATCTATATAGCAGATGATGATGATGATGAAGATGATGATGATGATGATGGTGGTGGTGAAGGTGATTATGACGGGGCTGGAAGGACTCACTAGGTCGGTTCAAATCATGTCCGGCCGCAGTCTGTACTGTGGGTGAGGAGACGGGCTGCTGCTGCTGCTGTTGCTGCTGTTGTTGTTGTTGTTGTTGATGTGCTTGTTGTTGGTGGTGGTGGGGCGGAGAAGGTAGGGAGAGTTGCTGCAGTGTAGGACCCGGCATGCCCGCTGCCCCAGCACTTGCTGCACCAGCGCCCCCTGTCAGAACCGAGGGCACGACGCCACCACCACTGCCACCACCCTTTTGCTGCTGCTGCTGCTGGTGTTGCACAGTAGCCTGAGGGGTGGGCGACCCCTGACCTGTGCATATATAAAAACAATGTGGAAAAAAATAACAATGATGATGATGATGATGATGATAGTAATAATAATAATAATAATGATAAAAGTAATAATAATAATGATAAAAATAATAATAATAATAAAAATAATAATAAGGACCTGGAAATTGAAATACAAAAGATGTGGCATCTTAAAACGAGAACTGTCCCTGTTATTGTAGGTGCCATAGGTATGATAAAAAAAGGATGTCAGAAACATTTAGATAATATCCCAGGTGAACCATGTCTCAGAGAAATCCAAAAGATTGTAATGAAAAGTACTGCCCACATCCTTAGAAAAACCCTATCAGTTTAAGTGTATGTATTGTATTACATGAAGATATTTCACTACTGCCCTTGCTACTTCCCCTCCCCAAGCTTTCAGTCATACTGTAACATCTCTTATCCTTCACTTGCTCCAGGACACTGGGTATGTCTTGGCAAGTGGTGCCCTGGGAATGACAGCGAAACGGGCTGATTACTACCTAGCTCAGATACCATGAAACCCCAAAATGGCTGAAGTTCAAAAGATAGTGCTCATGGGAACTGCCCATATCCTACGTAAAATACTGTCTATGTGATCTCAAATTTTAAAACAAACACATAATTTTCTTGTGGTTTCTTAAACATTCTCTAGAACAACACTATGTACAAATCCAAATATATGGTACCCTAGGCATAACACCTACATGGACTTCTAACTTGTTGTCTCTTGAGGTCTCTGGGTGAGACTTGGATCCAACTTATACAAATGCAAAGCAAAAGTCAAACATAAAATAATAATAATAATAATAATAATAATAATAATAATAATTTCAAATTTTGGCACAAAACCAGCAATTTTGTGGGAGGGGGTTAAGTTGATTACATTGACCCCCAGTGTTCAAGTGGTACTTAGTTTATCGACCCTGAAAGGATGAAAGGCTAAATTTGAACCCTGAACATGAAGATGGACAAAATACCACTAAGCATTTCACCCAGTGTATTAACATTCCTGACAGCTCGCCACCCTAATAATAATAATAATAATAATAATAATAATAATAATCTTTTCTACTAAAGGCACAAGGCCTGAAATTTTGGGGGAGAGGACTAGTTGATTACATCTGGTACTTATTTTTATCAATCCTGAAGCGATGAAAGGCTATGTTGGTCTTGGTGGAATTTGAACCCAGAATGTGAAAACAGATGAAATGCTTGCTAAGCATTTTACCTGGCATATTGACATTCCTACCAGCTTGCCACTCTAATAATAATAATAATAATAATAATAACAATAATGATGATATATGGAGGCCTGAAAATTGTGATTGCTAAGATGTGGCAGCTACGAGAGTCGAATATAAAGTTTATCCCTATTGTCATCGGAGCATTGGGTGCAATACCACCTAATCTGAAAAAAAAAATCTGAAAACCTTAGAAATACTCTACAATCTAGAAGCATTGCAAAAGTCAGCATTACTTGGAACGGTACACGTATTGCGTAAAGTACTGTCTGTCTGAGGTTCTTGTTGTGACATGACAAACAGTACAAAACCCCGGAAGACACAATATCTTCAATCGACAACCTCATGATATTGTATACTGTGTGACGTCTATAATAGTATTAATAAATACTTAGGGTAACACTTCAAAGCTAGACGTTTAAGTAATAGGTATCGGTAGTCGACAGGTTTCAATAATGCACTGAACTTATAATATCCTCAGCTGAAAGTCGACTTAGAAAGACAAGATGGGAAAACAAGAAAAATAATAACTGCATTTAGAATTTCATCATTCCAGATCAAACAGAAAGATTGAATTTGCACCAAATACAGAGAAATTTTCAGCAACAAGAAAAATTATTACAAAACTATCTGTCCAGGGACTACAAAGGAAACTAATATAATAGCTACAAAACATGAATATATATATATCATCATCATCATCATCATCGTTTAACGTCCGCTTTCCATGCTAGCATGGGTTGGACGATTTGACTGAGGACTGGTGAAACCGGATGGCAACACCAGGCTCCAGTCTAATTTGGCAGAGTTTCTACAGCTGGATGCCCTTCCTAACGCCAACCACTCAGAGAGTGTAGTGGGTGCTTTTACGTGTCACCCGCACGAAAACGGCCACGCTCGAAATGGTGTCTTTTATGTGCCACCCGCACAAGCCAGTCCAGGGGCACTGGCAACAATCTCGCTCGAAAATCCTACGGGAGCCAGTCAGGCGGTACTGGCAACGGCCACGCTCAAAATGGTGCATCTCATGTGCCACCCGCACAAGAACCAGTCCAGGGGCACTGGCAACGATCTTACTTGGCTTGCCGGGTCTTCTCACGCACAGCACATTTCCAAAGGTCTCATATATATATATATATATATATACACACACACACACACACACACATATATATATATATACGCACACACACACATACATGTATGTATAAAACTGAGAAAAAAAAAACAATTTTATGGTTTTATGGTTTCAAAGAAGTAGCTGTGTGATTAAGAAGTTTCCTCCCAAACCAAGTGATTTCAGGTTCAAACTAACTGCATGGCACCTTGCGAATGTGTCACCTGTGAGGAAACCACTGACTTTTCTGATGGTAGGTGTCGATGACTGGTTGAATGACCAAATCCAAGCTTCTCTGCTAGTTCCTCAACAGTTACAATGGGATTTTGTTCCACTAGGGCTTGCACTATGTCCTTGTTGAGCTCTACGGGTCTTCTAGGATGAGGCTCATCTTCTAGGCTGTGGTTTCCAGCTCAGAATTTCTGGAACCACTGTTGACACTGGCTTACACTTATTGTCTGATCCTCATATACTGCAGTAATATTCCTCGCACCATCCGTTGCGTTGTTACCTTTATTGAATTCATAAATTATTGAATTCATAAAGCAAAATATGCTGAATATGCTCCTTTGTCATTTCCATTATAGCTTTGAAAAAATAACTGTTAAAATCAAACTGCACTCTTCAAAACTTGCACTAAGAATAAGCACAAGGTAAAATTACTACCTGCTTTTACAGCAAGTTGAAGCAGGTAGTTTATCCTGTCCCCCTCTGACTTTTAGTTCATGCAATTATTAAAGAACTACACTGTTTATGGGATAACCCAATATATCATTTCATGTACGCAATATTCAAAATAAGAGCTAATAGTCTTTTGCCATAGAGACATTGATATTAGACAGATTTATCTAACATGCTTTGAGTCTCCAAGTAATCTTATATAAGAGACTGAAATAACAGACATTTGTAGGAAAGATGGTGAGAATCATTTAAATAGAAAAAAAAAAAAAAAACTCAAAACAAAAAAAACTAAAAAGCGGATTACAAAGTATATTGTTAAGAAGAGCCCCAACATGATCAAAAAGATTAAACAAAGTATGATTTTATTTTACTCGTATGACACAAGACCAAAGCCTTCTCATCAGAAACCAACTAAAACATAGAATGTAGGAAGAATATGCCAAGGTAATTGCAGAATAAATGAAAGTTATAAAGAAGCAATTTATCATACTGTTTCTGGCTTCTAGATCTTAGCTGCAAAAGAATGTATATACATGCACACACACTTATCTCTATACATGGATACCCTCCTATACATGCCCACCTCACACACTTCCTTCTCCCTCCCAAACTCCCCTCCCCATAGAACTGTATTCCTACCTGGCTCCTAACCACTGTCTTTCCTCTTTTTCTATCCAACCACCTTTTCTTATTCTTTTTGTTTTTTTCCCCCATCACCTTTTCTGATGAAGGACTAGAGTCCAAAACATCAAAACTCTTTTGCTTCTTTTTAAGCATTAAACTAATAGAACATTTATTAAAACCCATCTCTTCCACATTATCTTCTTTTTGTACTCCTTGCCTACTACACACACAGCTATATAGTTAAGAACACTTTACAACCATTTTGTAGTACCTTGGACACGTGTTGTCTACTCTAGCTCAAGCACCATGTCTACTCTAGTAAAGCACCATGTCAGTGAATTGGGTGGGTGGGAACTGCATAAAAACCTGTGTGTGTGTATGTGTGTATTTGTCACTGATTGAGTGAAATGGGGATATGTTTACATTTACATATTTTGCTGACATTATGCCCAGTTGTTCTGCACTTTCAAAGTGCCAGGAAGGCGACGTTGGTAACGATCAAGCTCAAATGGTGCTATTGACATGCCACCAGCACGGAAGCTAGACAGCTGGTGCTCTGGCAACGATCACGCTCGGACGGTGCTCTTAGTGATCTACTGGTACAGGTACCATCACGATTTCGCTTTCGCTTGCCCCTAAAATACTACTACTACTAATAATAATAATAATTGCTGGAACCCTGAGGGAAGACAGACAAAGTTGACCTCAACACAATTTGAACTCAGAACGTAAAAAGTGAGAATAAATACTGCAAAGTGTTTTTCTTATGCTCTAATGGTTCTACCACTCCATAATAACGACGATGATGATGATGATGATGAAAATAATAAAGATGATGATGACAGTAATATAATCTACCAATGGCCATTTATGAAATATTAAACAAAAACAAAGATAACTCTAAAAAAAAAAAACCCTCCCCACCCATTACTACTCCACAAATAAAAGCTAAATAGAAGCAATTGGAAGAGAGATAATGTGTGTGTGTGTGTGTATATATGTGTGTGTGTGTGTGTGTGTGTATGTGTGTGTGTGTGTGTGTATATGTATATATATCTATATATATATATGTGTATATAAATATATATATATATATA
>NC_068994.1:47041984-47054312 GCF_001194135.2 Octopus bimaculoides | reverse complement strand
TTAATGATGATATATATATATATATATATATATATATATATATACATACATACATGTATATTTCTATATGTATATATATATGCACACACACACACATATATACATGTCTATATATGCACTCACACACACATATATATGCATGTGTGTGTGTGTGTGTGTGTGGGAGGGTATGTGTTGAATATCATCAGAACACACACACATGCACAAACAAACATCCACACAAACGCAGACATGCATAGACACACATGCATTCACACAGAAAATAGTTTATTCAGAGAAAAAAGAGAGAGAGAGATCTGACATGAAGTTGTGCTTGAAGCAGGAGTTGTATGTTGGATTAGCTACAGTTGCCATCGGCTAATTAAGTACGTGTTACGGTCAGTTGTTGTGTGGCGTTGTATTAGTCTCAGCATGACTAGCTGACCACTTAAGGAATGCAAAGACACAGCTGCATATTAGAGACAGCGAACTGGTCATTTTAGGACTGATAAAATTTCCTTAGGTGATCCTTTTTATCCGTCTGTTTTCAGATATATGTTGCACTCTCTCTCTCTCTCTCCTCTTCCTCCCTCCCTTGCCTTGCTCTCTGTCCTGCCTCCTTGACCAGGCATTATCTATCAATGGAAAATTAACCCACTGAAAATAATTCTGCAGTTTTGATTACTCTTCTGGCCATTTGACTTCACCTATACAAGGAGTAAAATTTTACAATATCTCTTAACAGTTAAGTGATGTACGATATTCGAGAGTCGAATATCTTGACCACAGATAAGAACCAAGTGCTGGGAACAGGATATGAACTATTGACCACCCAATTGATTGTCCATTGCCTGACTCACTGTTCATGCTTACTGCTGCTAGCCTGTGTGTATGAAAATCTCTCTATGTAGTTGCTTGGCCTGCTAGAAATATCAGCCAAAATCCTTCCCTTAGATAAGGGAAGCACACATCTATCAACATGGCCTTAGATATATAAAGACGAGATGGTCATGGTTGGAACACATTTTAATCAAAGGTCTGCACAATCAGTACTAACCTCAGGGGTGTCGATAAATTATGTACCAGTTACATATTGGGGTTGATGTAATCGACTGGCCCCGCCTCCCCTAAAATTTTGGGCCTTGTGCCTAGAGTAGAAAAGAACATTATCTGCTTGTCACGACATGTGATAAGTTTGGGTGTTACACTTTTTGTTTCATCTACCTATGTGCCTGTCAGTCTGTCTGTCTGTCCATGTACGCACAGAAATGTATTTGTAACCAGTTTGTCATTTTTAGTTTCCAATCTGAAATTGTTCTTTACAACTACAGGTTATAGTGTGCGCATGTCTATGTGTATTCACTTGAATATTCATATGCACGTGTAGGTATGAGCAAGTGGTTAGGAAGTTTGCTTAGTAATCACAAAGTCTTCAAGTTCAATCCTACTACATGACACCTTGGGCAAATATCTTTTACAATTGCTTTGATTTAAACTGAACCCCTTATGAGTGAAACTGGGTAGAGTGAAGAGAGTGGTGAAGTCCAGCAACATGGACTATACCTACAATTTAAAGAGCCAGCCTTGTTACATAGTACCTCGTGCTGATTGTGCCTGATGATTATGCTAAGGGTATCAATGTATGTTGCATAATAACCCATAATAATTCAAAGAGTAAGAGGTTAGTCCATTGATTGAACAACTGGAACAACCATCCTTAAAACCAACAGAGGATCTATTTACATTTTTTGACCGAGACCTTTGGAAATGTGCTGTGCGTGAGAAGACCCGGCAAGCCAAGTAAGATCGTTGCCAGTGCCCCTGGACTGGCTTTTGTGCGGGTGGCACATGAGATGCACCATTTTGAGCGTGGCCGTTGCCAGTACCGCCTGACTGGCTCCCGTAGGATTTTCGAGCGAGATCGTTGCCAGTGCCCCTGGACTGGCTTGTGCAGGTGGCACATAAAAGACACCATTTCGAGCGTGGCTGTTTTTGTGCGGGTGACATGTAAAAGCACCCACTACACTCTCTGAGTGGTTGGCGTTAGGAAGGGCATCCAGCTGTAGAAACTCTGCCAAATTAGATTGGAGCCTGGTGTTGCCATCCGGTTTCACCAGTCCTCAGTCAAATCGTCCAACCCATGCTAGCATGGAAAGCGGACGTTAAACGATGATGATGATGATGATGATATATATATATATATATATATATATGGATAGTTATAGTTGCCCAGGGGCTTCACATGGCAAGGGACCCAATTCTGATTTATGTATACTTTACCTTTCTGTCAATAAATAAACCCTATAGGGCCCAGTACACTAATTTGCTTGGGGACCTACAATACTGCTAAGACGGCCCAGCATATACCTGTATGTATGTATACACACACCACATATACATACACATGCATATACACAAGTATATATACATACACACATGCGTATATATGTATATTTACTTTTGAATCAGTATACATATACATGTATGTACATTGTGTGTGTGTGTGTGTGTGTGTATATATGTGGTCTGATCAATAAGTATCCAGACTGTTGCCATAGTAACAAAGCTAAAGTATGCAGAGTGAGGTTGCTTGGCACAGACTGAACTACAACTCTGCTGTGCATACGCACTAAGTTTTAACATTCTAGCTCTCATCCACTGTTTACAGCAGTGCTTGGAAGGAAGGCGTGTAGTGTGTGATCATTGCATTGACCATGACAGAGAGAGTTGAGCAGAGAATCTGCATCAAATTTTGCTAAAAGCTTGGTGACACCTGCTCAGAATCGTACACAAAGTTTTCAAAAGTTTCCAGTTTTCATTGTTCTTGATACAATCAAGGTGACCATGTGCAACTGAAACCTGAGTGTCTTTTGGGTCAGCTGAAAGCAGTTTTGGCACAAACTCAGCAGACAGATGTCTTACCAAGCATCTTCACTCTGTGTGTTTTGGCTTCATTACTATTGCAACAGTCCGGATACTTACTGATCAGACCTTGTATATAGATAGACACACGACACATACACACATATATATACATACATGCTTTCCATATATATAAATGTGTGTATATATATATATATATATATATACACACACACACATATATATAATCACACACACGCATACACACATGCCCCACCCCCCCACTTATAATACACTGTTGTTTTGGAGATAAGAAACTGTGATGGAGGTGTGTAGCAATGTTAGGAAAATGCAACAGAAAAGGTGGAAAAGGCAGTAGAGTGACTCACCTGAAGATGCTGGCCGGAACTTAGAGGCCTGGGGCTGTAAACCTGGACAGGTAAAAATACAACATTTAGAGGGTACAACATATATGCTTGCATCACCCTTTCTTAAACTTTTACCTTTACTTGGTACCATGGCAGGAAGAGAGGGCGGGAGTGGGGAAGCTTCAGCTGGTGGTGGCTGTAGTAGTGGGGTTGGGGTGAGGGTGGGGGTTTGTTGCCATCAGGATTAAGGGCCTTGGGTCATCAGGATCTTCTACAGGTGAGCAGTGACCATGATGAAATGACGGAGATGGTGATAATAAAGATGACCGTAGTAGCAGCAGCAGCAGTTTAACCCCAGGTTAGCTCAAATCAAGTAGACCTCTGATCAAAGGCTTTCAAGCACTGACAATCCCTTTTTTATTTTTATATCTTATATATATAGGACCACTTTGTTGAATGTAATCCCTTGCTTTTTATTTTATTTTTTAAAAATTTATTTTTTATTTTAAAATAACCGGGTATGATTTGAGGTAGATTGAATTGCATTTTCTAGCAGGTCGAGTAAATCACATAATGCAGTGATTCTTGTCCAGGAGTAAAAATTTACATGACAGGGGTGGTGGTAAATAACGATATTTAATTCCTGGAAATTAAATCATGTTAATTCCACAATTCTGTGGGGCCAAACCTTATTAAAAAAAAAGTTGTTCCCATCATATTTTTTTCGATATCGTTATGGTGGCTTTGCATCATTTTTATGGAGAAAAAGGGAATTTGCTTCAGCAGGAAAAAGGAGTAACTGACAGAAGAAGACTTGAGAATCATTGATGTGGAGGCATCTCTAATGGCAAGGGTTGTTAGCGGAAGGTCTAACACCATTGGTAACGACAGGGTGTGTCAATGAGATAGGAAGGATTGATTAAGGCTGGGAAGAGATGAAGGTAGGAGGAAGGTGAAGAGAAGGAGAAGAGAAGGAGAGACAGTAGTGGTGGTGGTTGTAGGATCACTGGCAGGGTCAGTAATGCCGGACAGTGATGGAAGTTAAGATCTCTGCTCAGTAAAACGAGTAGAAGTGAAGTGTGAAGGGGTCAGTGGGAACAAGAAGGATCGATGATGGGTGAGGGTGGAATACAAGCAAGCTGGTGATGGAGGAAGATCATGAGCAGTGTGTGATAGTGCATACTGTGTTCGATAGTGATGATGAAGACAATGATAATGATGGTGATGGTGGTGACAGAGGTGAGATTATGAGCAGCATGTGGCAGTGCATACTGCATTGGAGATGATGGTGATGGTGATGGTATTGAAGGTAATGAGGTGAGCTTGTGGGCAAAGTGAGCTTGTGGGCAAAGTGAGCTTGTGGGCAAAGTGAGCTTTTGTATCAAACTAAGAGGACTGATCAGTTGTCATGGAGATTGAGGAAGAGGAATAGTGACAGGAGAGAGAATGAAAGTGAATAAATGATGATGACAATGATGGTTAGTAGAGGCAGCGGGAGGGGGGACAACAAGAGTGGGGGAGGAGTGAGAAAGGAGGAGAAGGAAGAGGAGTTAGGCAGAGAGGGGTGTGTGTGAAGGCATACAATGGAGAGGGGGCAGTGGTATGGATCATAATGTAAAAGGGACAAGGAGGTTAATGGTGTGTGTGGTAGTGGTGGGTTGGTTTTGGGGAAGGTCTGGAGGCATTGGGGGTGAGGTGGTTTGAAGTGGGCAGGAGGGAGGTGGGTGTTGCAATGACAACATAAACAGCAACAACAACAACAACACAAATAACAAACATGCTAAATGTTACTGCAGTAGTCATGGTGGTAGTGGTGGTTGTGGAGGTTGTGGCAGTGGTGGTGGTGATGTTGGTTATGGTGGTAATGATTGTAGTATTTGTGGTGGTGGTGGTGGTGGTAGTTATGGTGCTCGTGGTATGGGGTGTGGTAGTGTAGGTTGTAGAGGTTGTGGTGATTGGTTGTGAAGGTAGAAGTAGTGGTAGTAGTAGCAGCAGCAGTAGTGGTGGTAGTAGTAGCAGAGGTAGTTATGGAAGAAACTCGTGGTGGTTCAATCAAATGATCTGGTTTGCTGTTGTTTAACCCCAGGTTAGTCCTGACCAAGTAAACCACCTATGATCAGAGACATTCCATCCAAAACATGACCATCTTCCTTTTTTTAAAGATGGTAGATTGTGACTTAAATGATCATCGTAGCTAAAACTTCATGAGTTGAACATCTTTCCACTGATCTGGGCAAGAACCTTGAGGGGCGTTCCTCATTAAAAGACCCCCCCCCCCCAAGTCCTCAATGGCAGAACAGGTAAATGATAGACCTATGAACCCAACAGCCAATCTGATGGATGAGGGCAATGCTAGACAAACTGGTTCTGACAGTGCAGCTCAAGCAATACCTGAGCCGATGGCAGTCTGTCAGTTTTGTTGCTGGAACCTGCACGTCACATTTCACATGTGCTGCAGAGGAAGTCTTCGAAACATCAGTGCATGAGTCACTTCCTAGCAAGTCAGGAACCACTCTCTGAACTACTCTAATTAAGACTAAATTACCAGCATTCCTTCACCAAAGAAAGAAATCCTTAGAAACGAGAAGGAGTCAATGACATATATACATGTGTGTATAAGTAGTTAATTAAAACTTGAGTCTATGCCTTGTAGTATGCTGATTAAGGCATGTTCAGTTTACAGTTACCTGATGTCATTCACAGTATTGATACAAAACCATGAAGCCTATAGGCAAATAACAACATGCTATATAATCAAACCAAGTGAAATCATGTGTATTGAACAAAGGACCTTTTGAAAGTTGAAGGCACGTGGCTCAGTGGTTAGAGCATCAGGCTCACAATCATGAGCTAGTGAATTGGATTCCTGGACCAGAATGTATGTTGTGTTCTTGAGCAAGACACTTTATTTCACATTGCTCCAGTTCACTCAGCTGTAGAAATGTGCTGTGATGTTACTGGTGCTGAACTGTATTAGCCTTTGCCTTTCCTTTGGATAACATCGGTGGCATGATGGGAGGGTGGGTGCATGGGCAACTGCTGGTCTTCCATAAACAATCTTACCTAGACTTGCGCCTCAGAGGGTAACTTTCTAGGTGCAATCCCGTGGTCATTCATGACCAAATGGGGTCTTTATCCTTTTTTTTTTTAACCTTTTGAAAAGTCACCTGACAAGACACATCTGCACCAAAAGATGCACCATAAACAAATTGTTTAGTAATCTCACCTGTGAGGGATCACTGCAAGATGGGTCGAAACAATCATTGTGATTAATAAAGAGCCTCATGAATTCGATTTTCTGTTTGTCTCATTTGTTATATACAAATGTATATCTCTCTTGCCAGCATGAATTTAAAAATCGCTATGCCAATCACATACCCTCCCTCCGACACAGGGATAAAAGTAAAGCTACTAAATTGGTTAACTACGTATAGACTTTGAAAGATAATGACACACCACATGTGATTAAATGCAAAGTAATTGAGAAATGCATACTTTATGTGAGTGGATCAAATAAATGTAGGCTTTGTTTAGCTGAAAGAGCGTAGATCCTACTCAGATCTAAGATCCCTAATTCTCTATTGAACTCTAGGTCAGAAATTTTCAGTGGTTGCAAGCATATGTATAAATACATTTTGAAGAATTGGAAAATTCCGTCTATTCCTGACTAACTCGATATCTTTCCAGCCTTATTATTTAAGGTCAAAGGAGGAGAATTCTTTTACCTTTTTTTTTTTTTTAAATTTTAGTTGTTTTTTTTTATTTTGTTTTCTGTTTTTTATTTATTGCATTTTCTATATGCTGCCTTCTCAGTGTTTTTTTTTCATTTCTTCTATTATTCAATTTTTTAAAGTTCATTATGATATGTGGTTTGTGTCTGAAGAATATGTTTGAGTATTTCTCAACATATTAAACTATTAGTAGCACTTAAATACATGTACTATGCCCTTTAAATAAATAATATTTATCTCTCACCAGACGGAGTATTTTTTTACTGAATTTTCTATCACGGAACAGTAAATTATATATATATATATATATATATATATATATGATATTGATCAAGTCTTGTAGAATGCTGTGTCCATTTTCATCTCAATCAGATTCATCTTTTCTTTCCTATTTCATTTATTTTTCTTGATGTTGAAATCAAAGTCTCATATCATATGTACAATTTTAATGGTTGGTATAGTTTGCCATATCATATTGATTCATATCGATCAGTGGAGAATATAAATCAAGTCATTGTTAATTGATACCCTGCAGTTTTGTTTTTATCATGGACTGATTTTACAATTCTCTGTAGATGCATTCTTCTTAAAATAATATGTGTGTGTGTGTGTGTGTGTGTGTGAGCAAAAAGATGGTGAAGTCACTGACTGATATTGTAAACTAGTTATCCAGTAATTAGATAACCGAAGTGAATATTTTTGTAGGAAAGGTTGTATTAAATAGTATGTTGGACATAATATGCATGATGCCATCAAATGAGTGTGTGTATATATGTATATATATGTGCATGTGTGTGTGTGTACATACAAAAGACATACATCACGCAGTGATATATGACAATACAGCTTCATAGCATTCCAAGATCTCAGAGAATGCAACAATATAACCATAAAAATATACACATACATACACACACACACACACGATATAAGTACACCATGTGACAATACTGCAAATATTTGATTAAACAACATACTACAATGACGATGATGACGACAACGATACACAACATACAGCAAATGTCATCCTCGAGAACAAACAACATATTTAGGGTAAGATGAAAGCAAAAACAGCTACTTTGATCATGGCAAAAAAAAACAACAACAAAAAACAAAACAAAAAACAAAGAACCAGTGGCAACAACAACAACAACAACAGCAACAACAAAACAACGGCATAAGGTATAACAAGTAACAACAGCGAAAGAAACAATGATAACAATTACAACAACAAAATTCTAAAACCTATTTGGAAAAGTGCAAATGAAGAATAAAATAAAATTAAAAAAAATAAAAAAGGAAAAAGGTTAAAAAAAAAAAAAAAGAAAGCCACCCACCTGGCATGAGGCCAAAATTGTCCTGAGGTGGGTGTTGTACAGTTTGTGAGCCTTCCCCGGCCCCGCTGCCATTGAGCTGGCTGTCGTGGCCGTATTCATCTTTCACTAGTCTGCTGGGAGCTGGAAAACAGTATAAGAACACAGTGTCATTCATTCTAGAGTCGTCGTGTTGTGGTCAGGTCGTGTCGTGTCGCATGTCATGTGAATGGGAGTTTTGGGCAGTGCCAGCAGGCTGCAGCGGTGGTGTTGCATTCCTTACTTTGGTTCGTTTTCTACCCCTTACGTTAATTTAACCCTTTTGCACATTTCAATTGCTCTGTCAAATTCAATAGCTATTTATTCACATTGCCACAGATTAATCGTGCATTATCTCAAGGCTTTGAGATTGCAATGATGTGATTCTTTTTTTTATAGAATCACATTGTAGGACAGTTCTAGCTGATTTGAGCATAAAACAGGTAGAATATTTGGGCTGGATATAACCAGTTTAAATGTTAATGGGTTAACCCATGGGGCTGGGTTCAAGTGTGGAGGCTGTTGCAAGTTTTAAAGATTGTTAGAGAGAAGAGGAGAGGAAGGAGAGAGAGAGAGAGAGAGAGAGAGAGAGAGAGAGAGAGAGAGAGAGAGAAAGACTTCCCAGCCAGTTTCTTAGTGAACACAACTTGTAAAGGAACGTGACCTAGTGTTTAGGGTGTTGCGCTCATGATTGCGAGATTGTGGTTTCAATTCTCAAACCAGTTATGTGTTGTGTTCTTGAGCAAAAGACTTCGTTTCATGTGGCTCCAGTCCGCTCAGCTGCAAATGGGTCACTTCATAATGGATTGGTTATTCAAGGGTGAATGCCATGTTTTGTATTCAGCAATTGAAAGGGTGAATTGTATAACTCATACTGGTTGGGACTGGCTGTTCAATCACTTCGAAGGTTGATTGATTGATTGATTGGTCGATAACTTATAGTTATAAGACCTCTGTTAGTCAATGTTGATTGCACATCTGCACATGCATGCGCAGATCTGGGCAAGGGTAATTTGGAGGAAGACTAGCAATTGTTCACACATGCAAATCCTTACCAAAACTCTTGAAGCTGATCTATCCAAGGGAGAGGCTGCCAATTTGGGATGATCCAGCTTGGCATATGTGTCATCGCGTGCATTGCTGTCAGAATGCAATGGCAAGTCTTGCCCGCCCCTGTGGCCCTGTTACTGCTCCACCAATCCACCGCCCTGGATTGCTATGTTCCTTTTTATTCACACCCACCCTCCCAAGAATGAAAGGCAAACTTGACCTCAGTAAGATTGGAACTTGGAGCAAAAAGAGTCAGAACAAAATCTACAAAGGTATTCTAGCCAAGTCTAACAATTCTGCCAAATATGCTGCCAGTTGGCAGTTGGGTTTAATGATCTGAGTTTGAGTTCTTTGGTTCATTTGTCTGCTGTGTAAGCTATTCACAGTTATGGCCATGCTGGAGCACTGCATAGGTTCAAAAGCAAAAAATACAATTTACTATTAAACATTTATTCACAGCATGCATTGAAGGGAGGAAGAGGCACAATAAAAACAACAACAATAACAAAAAACAACAACAACGAACATGATAAGGGTGATGTAATATTAAAATGTTTCAGCAGATGGATAAGTGTCTTTAGGGAAGGAGGGCTAGAAAGAGGGGTTACCTTACCCTGCAATCAAATGCCTAAAAATAGATTGCAGGAATTGAGGATTTTAGTTTAAGCAATATCAGGAATAGACAAATACCTTTTTGTTCTCAATTTAGATAAGTCCTGTAATTCACTTGGTGAGTTGGAACACCAGTGTGAACTTAGTCATCATGTAATGATGGTGATGATGATGACAATGATGATGATGATGATGATGATAATGATGGTGATGACAGTGATGATACAAAGTAGGTTGTGCTGGAATTGTCCGTCTTACAATGCTTCATTCTCTCAGGACTTTTAGGTGACTTGAACTCAGCAGCACAGTAAACTAACAAAGGAACACTTGTCAATTGTAATGCTCCCACTGCTGACAGTAATACACTGAGGCACCAGTGAGACAGTCGGTGGTAAAGCATCTTGGACCATGCAGTAACAGAGATAGAACATGAGCAATCTACCTTTCATAGGCCAGTAGCCTATCACGTCATGGAACTGTTGCAAACCTTAGTTTCTTTATTATGATGTATACAGTTAACCTACATGTGAGTGGACTGAGAGAATAGCTTGGCATTTGAGACATCAGCTAATTTATATAAGACATAGTAGCTCTGCTGGTAGGATATATGATGTGGATGGATGATCAGCAATTGGTGAAAAAAAAATGTCCTGTGCTGACAGTGGAAAGGAAAGACCCAAAAAAGACACACAAAATGGTAAGATAAAATCTCAGTATGATGAGTGTAGGAGCATAGGGACAGAGATTAGATGAGAAACAACTGAAATGAATGGTGGTATAGGAATTAACAAACCTGTCTGATCCATACCAACTTAGAGGAAAGGATCTTAACCCTTTTGTTAGAATGTTTTTTTATAGTGCCATGTAAAAAGCACACAGTACACTTTGTGGAGTGGTTGGCATTAAGAAGGGTATCCAGCCATAGAATCCAAGCCAAGACAGACTATGGTACCTGGTGTGGTCCCTGGCCTTGCCAATTCCTGTCAAGCAGTCCAACCCATGCCAGCATGGAAAACGGATGTTACATGTTGATGATGAGTTTTGTTGAGATACTCTGTCATCAACTTTTTAGCATTCAAATTATTCTGTCAAATTTAATGCTTATTTATTTACATTTGTTTTGAATTATCATAATTATGCAGTGTCCTGTAATTCCAAGATTTCAATGATGTGATTGTTTATTTTGGAAAGACACTGTAGGGTAGGTGTGAGAGGTCAGATCTTGTCTAGACTGCACATGAAACAGGTGGAGTATATGGGTTGATTTAAATTCTAAAGAGATAAGGCTTCACTGACTCCAACAAGACAGAAAAATATATTTGTCCATTTCAGAAATATTTTTCACTTTTGCTAATCCCACCACCACCACCACCACCCCTGGAAGCCACCACATGTTAAGAAAATCCTAAATCCCTGTTAGCTGGGATTAAGATTACTTATACTCTCTTTAACTTGCAGTACATATGTTGTTGGCATAGTTGGTCACACACATATTTTTAACGAACAAATATTCCAGCTACCTGGGTATGTAGATCAATACCTCTATGTACTCATTGTGCTTAATAACTGAGCATTCCATAGACATGAGTCTTGAACCCTCTAATGTTCAGGTTACTTTATCAAAAGTGATCCTTATTTATTCACATTTTAAAAAATTAATCTGGTATTATCTTGTAGCTTCAAGATTTGAAAGATGTAATTGTTTATTTCGAAAATGACGTTGCAGGGTAGTTTGTGAGATGCTGGTTCTAGCCAGTTTGAGCATAAAATGGATAAAATATTTGGGCTAGATACAACCGGTTTAAACACTAAAAAGTTAAAGTAATCTTGAGGCAACAACAGTACACACAAATGTATCATCATTATAACAGTCACCAGCCTCATTGTTCTAATGTCCACTTTTCCATGCTGGCATGAACTGGACAAAACTTAATTCGGACAAGACTTTTCTACAGCTGGATGTTCCTCCTGTTGTCATTCCTCACCTGTTTGCAACATATGGTAATATCCCCCCCCCCACCTCAAGTATCTTGACAATGAACAGCTTAATGGCCAGAAATGTTTTTGTGCAGGATTGCAAATAAATGACACTGTTGATACAACAGTGACATTTGTTTACAATTAACACACTCGCATCAGGACAACAAGGAATACACTAATGCAAACTCACTCACTCATGCACACATGATGGGTTTTAGTTACTGTTTATTAAATTCCCCGTGCAAGATATTGGTCAAGTTGCAGTGATAGAAAACACCAGCCAAGTGTCCTTGCAGTGGAAATAAATCCTAAACCCATTGGTTCCAAACAAACTTGCTAACTACACAACCATTCTTGCATTTTATAATAAGTATGTAAGTATGTATCACTGTCA
>NC_068994.1:47038432-47041927 GCF_001194135.2 Octopus bimaculoides | reverse complement strand
CTTGCAGTGGAAATAAATCCTAAACCCATTGGTTCCAAACAAACTTGCTAACTACACAACCATTCTTGCATTTTATAATAAGTATGTAAGTATGTATCACTGTCATCATTTAGCAGCCATTTTTCAACATTTTCATGGGTTGGACATAGTTTCAATCTTCAGACTTCTGGGTTATGGGCCCAGCACACTTCCACTGTGGTATGTATATCTGTGTGCATGTGTATCTGTATATATCACACAACCATGCTTGTACCTATACACACACACACACACACACACACACATACAGTCACTTGCTTTCTTAATGTAACCCTCTGATACAGTATGAAAAGGCTGATCTTTTGAATTACAAGTAGTCTTGCCTGGAGGGCTTCCACAATTTGTGAGATGATAGATGCTCTTTCACATAATAGATAATGCAGTTGCCTGAATTGCAACAGTTAAGAGGTTTAACCCTTTATATTCAAACTATTCTGTCAAACATAATGCTTATTTATTCAGATTGTTATGAATTAATCAAGCATTATCTCTTATCTTTGAAATTTTGATGATGTGATTGTATATTTTTAATATGATATTGTAGAGCAGATATACGAGGTCAAATCTGGTCAGTTTGAGCATAAAACAGGTAATATATTTGGGTCAGATATGGTCAGTTTAAATGCTAAGGGGTTAAGGCCCCATGTGAAGATTTGGCCTTTTGTCATTCTTCTACCTCACTGAGTACTTGTAAATGGGTTGCATAATTCATATTATGTTCGAAATTTATATTTTAAAATTTTAACAGTTAATTCATATTTAATATCTTGATATTGCATTTAGTTTGCATGTATTTAAGCTCAGTTATATGAACATACACAAAGTCTGACACAAACATACACACGTACACAGACGCACACATACACACAATGAAACATTGATGAGCAGAGAAAACAAGCACAAATATTTCACTTACCTGTATGTTGTAATGATAGTCCTGTCAAGTCTGGAACAACAACAACAAAAAAAAAAAAGAAAGAAAGAAAGAAAAAACATGTTAAAGGTACACATCCAAGGGCTCTGCAATTGTAAATAAATAAAACATGTTCAATCAAATGGAGAAAAATGCAAGTACATGTGCAATGGTGGTAATTCTCTCACTGTATTTGACATAGGAAAGAGACAGAGATTAAGTGTTAAACTACCAACCAGAGAGCATTTCTGTTGTAGCCACTGAGTTTATCAAGGTGTGTTGTTGCTGAAGAACCATTAGCAAATTTTTTTTTTCCAGTTATATATATATATATATATATGAGTGGCTGTGTGGTAAGTAGCCTGCTTACCAACCACATAGTTCCGGGTTCAGTCCCACTGTGTGGCACCTTGGGCAAGTGTCTTCTACTATAGCCTCGGGCCGACCAAAGCCTTGTGAGTGGATTTGGTAGACGGAAACTGAAAGAAGCCGGTTGTATATATATATATATATATATATATATATGTATGTGTGTTTGTGTTTGTCCTCCTAGCATTGCTTGGCAACCGATGCTGGTGTGTTTATGTCCCCCGTAACTTAGCGGTTCGGCAAAAAGAGACCGATAGAATAAGTACTAGGCTTACAAAGAATAAGTCCCGGGGTCGATTTGCTCGACTAAAGGCGGTGCTCCAGCATGGCCGCAGTCAAATGACTGAAACAAGTAAAAGAGTAAAAGAGTATATATATATATATATATATATATATATATATAACAATAATAAGGGTAAAATCATAAATGATTTTTACCAAGTGGTCAGTGCGGAAATAAAACCTCGTAGGTAAATTGATATGAATATTTTATAATTATATATTCATAATTATAACAAGGGCTTGGCTTGTGCCTCACCACGCACTGGAAAATAGACGTCAAAAGACAGTATTGCCACCATAAATTCTCTGAGAAAAACAAACTACATATTTAATGAGTGAATGAATAAGTGAATGAGTGAAGGAATGAGTGAGTGAGTGAATGAGAGAGTGAATGAATGAGTGAATGAATGAGCGAATAAATGAATGAATGAGTGAATGAATGAATGAGTGAATGAATGAATGAGTGAATGAATGAGAGAATGAATGAATGAGTGAACGAATGAATGAGTGAATGAAAGAAGGAATAAGTGAATGAGCAAATGAATGAATGAGTAAATGAATGAATGAGTGAATGAATGAGTGAGTGAATGAATGTATGTGTGTGTGTATATATATATATATATATATATGTGTGTGTGTGTGTGTGTGTGTGTGTGTGTGTGTGTGTGTTACCCTCTCTTTGTCTCTTCTACCACTATAATAATAGCTTATGGTTCTCTCTGGACTGTCCAACATACCTATTTCCCCTCTTTGTCACTCATCACAGTACATCACCTCTTTCATACCACACTAAACATTTCTCTTTTTTTTTTTTTACTCGGCCCTTGATTGACATCAAAGAATCACTGATATACAAATGTTGAAACTGAATATCAACTAAATGGAACTCACAGGAAACTCATGGACCTTTAGCAATTTACTCTTACACTGATATTAGACACAGATAATAGCAGTAACAGAAACAACAACAGTTTTGTATTTTTGCACAAGGCCTATAATTTTCAGAAGATTTTAGGTTGTAAGTACCATTGATCCCAGTACTTGAGTTGTACTTTATTTTATTAACCCTTAGAAGGACAAAAGGCCCTTCACAGAATCATTATCATGCTGAGCAAAATACTAAGTAGCATTTCATCTGTCGATACATTCTGAGTTCAACTTTGCATTCCATCCTTTCAGGGTTGGTAAAATAAGTACCAGTTGAGCACTGGGGTTGATGCGATTGAATTACACCACCCCAAATTTGCTGGCCCTGTGCCAAAATTTGAAACCAATATTCATAAGAAGAGTATACATATTTTTTTATTGCTAATCAAAGAGGGAAGGGCAATACTCATGACTTGTAATTTTTTTAGGGTCTCTGAGGTTTGTGAGAGGAAGGAAGGAAGTTCTCTTCAAACCAGAGACCCACCTTGAATGCTTGCAACAGAATGACATCTGCTGAAGGCATCCAAAGAACAGATGTTCAGCCAGATGATGCCTGATGTCTACAATACAAATTATTGTATATTAATTGTTAAAGGCAATAGATTAAAATTTTTTTTTCCCTTGTCTACTTTCTCCTCACACGTGCAGGCACCCGAGCCATAGCTTTACTTGGTCTATGTCTTCTGTAAGACAGCATAGCAAATAATGAATACAAACAATGAATCAAATGATGATAACAACAACAACAACAATAATAATGGTTTCAGATTTGACACGATGCCAGTAATTTCAGGGGAGGGAGTAAGTCGATTACATCGACCCCAATGTTCAACTTGTACTTGACAGACAAAATGCTGATAAGCATTTTGCCCAGCAAACAACAACAATAATAACTGAAAAGGTAATATGAGAGAGAGAGAGCGAGAGAGAGAGAGAGAGAGAGAGAGAGAGAGAGAGAGAGAGAG
>NC_068994.1:47030155-47038359 GCF_001194135.2 Octopus bimaculoides | reverse complement strand
AGAGAGAGAGAGAGAGAGAGAGAGAGAGAGAGAGAGAAGCCAATGTTACTTACCTATTCCGGGTGACACAACTCGTTCGTAATGATATGGGTTCACACACACACTGTCTGCTTTCAGATCAAATGCATACTGGCAGAACTTGGCATGTTTCAGTTCATTCTTATGTAAATCGGGCCAGCGCCATATTCTGGCATAAATTACATGTGGGAAGCCTTTGCGACCAGCAACCTAGGATTACAAAAGACGATATCATTGGACAAAAGAGCAGAACTGTGGATGGGTTCATGAATCATGTCTTGTTTAATGAAACTTTACAATATGAATGAGTGAATGACATAACACTTTATACAGTGGTGGATGCACGGGTGTTGCCCTAGTTGCCCAGGAACATCTCAATGTACTCCTTCCCCAGCATACATAACCGTACCTGATATGTGTCTTATGTTATTTAATGACTGTGTTACCTTTGAGAAACATTTTTTTAATTACCTAAATGAAAAGTCTCCTAGAAGGATGAAAAGAATGTTCAATTTTTATTCACCTGTAAGGTAAATGCAACAAGTGGATGACAATAAAACCATAGTAACACAAAACATCATATAACTCTATATTTCTGAGATGAGGAATTTATATTATGTACACTGCTTAAATTAATCAGACTGGTGTCCTTGCCTTAATGCTTTGCCTGGGATTGAACTCAGAACCAGCTGGTGGGATGATACTATGTTTGAGATGAACAAGGAGGGGTCCAACTGGAGAGATGCAGAGAAGACAAACCAGAGTTGAGAATAAAAGAAAGTTTGTTGATGGTCTAATGCAATTGATAGATTAATTATGTCAGATAAGAAAAATGTATATTAAAATGAAGACCTTCAACAAAGCTTGGTTAGAGATGCGTACTTTCATTGAAGACTCAGCTTATCATTGTATTTAATGTTGTGTAACATTTGCCAACAATAAGAAAAACAACGTAGAACAACAATTTATGAATAAAGACTCAATCTCTTTTCTGAAAAGTATCAAATTAGTAAAGGGTACAAGTGAGTGATCCTAGAATTGGGGATGAGAACAGAAAAGAGTTCAGGTAATTTTTGGAGCACTGAGTATGAGAAAGCTAAAGAAATAATCTGTGATTTTACAGATGAATTTATTTGATCAAAAATTGTTTTCCTCCTGAATGTATGAAAGTTATGAAACTTGTGATCAAAATTTTAATCAAGATAGTTGACAAGAGGTTCTAAATCACAGACAATTCTGTGCATTACTTGAAGAAGTTTACTATACTCATTTACATTTATTGCTAATTAATAACCTTTTAAAGGTGATTCTCTGAAGAGATTTACAACTCGCACAGAATCATCCTCATCACCATTTAATGTCTGTTTTTCATTCTGGTATGGTTTATACAGCTGCATGCCCTTCCTAACGCTAACCAATTTACAGAGTGTACTGGGTGCTTTTAACGTGGTACTGACACCAGTGAGGTTAACCAAGAAACTCATAATTCAAGACCCTACTCAAATGAGTGTGGGGGTAGTACTGAGGGAGGTGGCTTTGCTGGAGAGGAGATACATGGCTACCCTAGTGGGGGGAAAAGAAGGATGGTGGTGAAGACGTGTCTGGGTACGCCTTCAAGTCATAGGGATGTGATTGTAAGAGACATGGTGCAGAAGATTGAGCAGGGTGAGAGGGTTGGTAAGTAAGTTTGCAAGAGTGTGAAAGGAGTGTGACAGATGAACATAGAACAATTCTTACAAACTTTTAGTAGCCATGATAATAGCTATATCCTGGATTGGAAGATAACGATTGGCTGCAGAAATTGTATTTCATGGTACACATGTCAAGTCAGTTTAAAACTTGCTTAGCAAAGACCTTTATAGAAAAGGAAACGTGTCACTTCAGTTGTTAGACAAGTTTTTTATTTTTTTTATTATTACTCTTTTTTTTTCAACATTTATGGGAGATATTGAATGCTATAAAATGGCTTGTTTCTTTACCGCTCTAAAACTTTAAGAATAGAAGAAATTATAATATAAGTGTAACTATGGTTGTGAGGTTAAGAATCTTGCTTCCCAACCATGTGGTTTTGGGTTTAGTCCCACTGCGCAACACCCTGGGAAAGTGTCTTGGTAGACAAAACTGAAAGAGGTCCGTCTGCATATACATGTGGGTGTGTGTTTGCATGTGTTCTTGCTTTGACATCATGTGGTGTTTGTAAATGAGCATCACCACCATACAAGCGGTGTTGTCTGCTTCCGACCTTCCATAAAAACATGTCTGGCGTGGAAACAGGTAAAGGTTGGCAACAGGAAGGGCATCTGGCCATAGAAAATCTGCCTCAACAAATTCCAGTTGACCCACGCAAGCATGGAAAAGTGAATGTTAAAATGGTGATGTGATGGTTTGAATAAACATATAACACCTGATTAAGGAAATCAATACAGGCAGGAGAACAGTCCAGAAATTTGTAAGAATACCACAAAGAAGCAAATGATGGATGTTAAATGATGATGACAATGATGATGATCATGTAGAAAAATTATAGCAAGCAATCATAAGCACATAAAAGGAATTCAGTACAAGATTTACAGTTTCCCAAATATAAAGGTGATCCCCCACCTCACTCTAGTTCAGAAAAATCAGTAATCTGGAAATATATTGGGACCAAAGATTCCAGAAAACCAGTGTTGTATTCGTGTTGTACAAAGTTATCTGACCAAACCCCGCAATGTTGCAATAAAATAAAAGCCACAACTTTTAACTCAGACACTGAATTGATTTCTGATAAGATTTGAAAGTAAAAATAACACTAAGAAAGAAGTTACATGAATTCATGTCTCCTTGTCTATTTTTGTTTACAATAGATGATGCAGTTTCAATTGCCTCAGGTATCCAATTTTTATTTTTTATTTTAAAGCTGAAAGTGGCTCCCCATATTGAAATGGTTCCCAAGCCCCCGACCTAAACAAGAGATTACACGGTGGGGTGGGGGTGGGGGAGAAGAAATCGCAGAACTAATAAAATGAAATAAAATATAAAAAAATAGAATAAAATACAAACAGTCTTAAGCAAACTTGAGACTCACATGAAAAATTCTCTGGCTGAAGTAAAACCTGGCGGAATGATGGCTTATCCAAAAGAAAGGATTTAAATAGCTTAACAGAGAGAAAATAGTTATTATTCTGTGTACTGTGCACGCACCTCTAGCCTTCATTGCTGCCTTTATTTACTTGACTCACATGTCTGCTTTCTGTACACTCTTTGAACCTTTTCTGATGAGTTATAGTGCACCTGAGCACTATAGACAATAAGCACATTATTATTTCGTATGTGTATTTCGTGTGCAAGATTCTTGATATGGATACGTGTATTGAAAGAAATACAATTAAACCTTGGTAGAGGCATTATGCCGGTAATAAACACATGCACTGGTTCAGTCCTTTATTAATTTATATATAACGCCAGATCATACATTCAAAATAAATGGAAGTGGAGAGACAAGTTACTGAAGAGATTGCAAGAGTGCAATGAACTAATTTAACAAAAAACTATATAAATTAATAAAGGACTGAACCAGTGCGTGTGTTTATTACCGGCATAATGCCTCTCCCAAGGTTTAATCTCATTATTATTATTGCTATTATTCATTATTATTATAAAAGGAAAACTAATTAACAACGTATGGAATAAAGTGAAGTGGGGATAATTAACAAGTTATTAACTTCCACCATCTCACTAATGGCAAAAAAAAAAAAAGAAGAAAAAGAAGGAAAAAGCAACGTGAAAAACATTTTAAAGCAAAAACAGGTAGAGAGTAAATTTTTTTTAGAAAAATATACTTATTTCCATATAAGTTCTAACATGGAAATAGATATTAATTAACCCTTTGAATGTGGAAACCAGATATGTCTGCTCAAAATTTTATAAGCATTAACTGTGGAAAACAGTTTAGTACTGCAAGAAGTGGAGACACTTTCCCAGTGTCACTTCTTATGAAGGGCAATTTTTCACATTTTCTAAAGTTTATCATATTATTTCTTCAAATATCTCCTTAGAGAACAAGAATCAAAATACTTCTGGAAGCAGAAAAAACATCAATTCTACATATTGGTGGATAATTAACATCATTACAGGAATGATCATGAAATTTAATTTAGCAGCCAAAGGGTTAATGTACCTCTTTTACTCTTTTACTTGTTTCAGTCATTTGACTGTGGCCATGCTGGAGCACCGCCTTTAGTCGAACTAATCGACCCCAGGACTTATTCTTTGTAAGCCTAGTACTTATTCTATCGGTCTCTTTTGCCGAACCGCTAAGTTACAGGGACGTAAGCACACCAGCATCGGTTGTCAAGCGATGTTGGGGGGATAAATACAGACACACAAACATACACACACACACATATATATATATACATATATACGACGGGCTTCTTTTAGTTTCCCTCTACCAAATCCACTCATAAGGCTTTGGTTGGCCCGAGGCTATAGTAGAAGACACTTGCCCAAGATGCCATGCAGTGGGATTGAACCCGGAACCATGTGGTTGGTAAGCAAGTTACTTACCACACAGCCACTCCTGCGCCTATTTAAGTTTTTTGTTATTAAAGAAAACCACAAGGGAAGGGGCAAGGGAAGGTGTTAACAAGAAGTTATTCTGAGGTAGAAAACAAAAATCTTGACTTTTACTTATGTCATCAATCACAGGTATGAAAGACAAAGTCAGTTGCAGTAAGATTTGAACTTAGGTAGAAATGTCACGAGTACATGACAACATTTTCAATGCCAAATACTCCATCTCTGCCTGTGTTTGATCCAGAATAGCAGCTCAGTAAAAGAGACAAGCTGTGGAAAGAAATGTCACACAAAGGGCACTCACACCAGCTTGTTTCTCTTTGATCTCTCATTGTGATTTTTTAATTCTTTTACTTGTGTCAATCATTGGTCTGCAGCCACCCTGGGGCACTGCCTTGAAGGGTTTTGTCGAACAAATCGACCCCCAGTACTTATGTTTTTTCTGTTGCATTTGGTAATTATTCTATTGGTCCCTTTTGCCAAACTGCAAAGTCATGGGAATATAAACAATCCAACACTAGTTGAATGGTGGTGCGGATACAAACACAGACTAAGACATGTACACACACGACAAGCTTCTACACAGTTTGCAACAACCAAATTCATTCACAAGACAATGGCTGGCTTAGAGCTAAGTAGAAGACACTTGCTCAAGATGCTGCACAATGGGACTGAACCTAAAACCATGCAGTTGCAAAGTGAGTTTCTTAACCAGATCGGATTGGAGCCTGGTGCAGCCTTCTGGCTTGCCAGTCCTCAGTCAAACCGTCCAACCCATGCCAGCATGGAAAGTAGACGTTAAACGATGGTAATAAGGATGAAACAAATTCAAATAGCTGTGGCTAGGATAATGATGATAATAGCACAGTATATAAATCAACTGTTGAAAAGTTGGGTCATATGAACCTGTAATCTTGTAATTTAATTAAGCTTCCCACCACATGAGAACACACACACCGCCGGCGCCACCACCACCAATACTTTGAGACCACAAGAGAACATCAACACAGTTGCTGAGCCTGCTAGAAAGTGCAGACAAAAGATAATGTAATCCTCGATACACCGCGGTTGAAAATAAAATGCCAAAAAATGTACAAAAACAAGAGATGGTCACAGTTAGATTGCCTATGGCTGTAGATCTGTTTGATCATAGTTGGTCAGGAGGAACAACAACAACAACAACAGCAACAAACACACAGCGAACAATACATCAAAACTGAATAATCAAAATAAAACTGGTTTTCTTCTCTCATACATACTTTTTCTTTCTCTCTCTCTCTCTCTGTATTAGACTCTTACCTGAAGCCGGCCATCGAGGGTGCGCTGTATTGTGACACATTTTGTGGGGTGAGCGCCGTTTGTCGTAATTGCAGTAATCAAACTGTCCAGCTCATCACGTTTCTCCTTTAGCTTCTTGACTAAGCTCTCAATCGCTCTCTTGGCAAAGCTCTCACTTTCACCGCCTTGCCGGTGACACATGAGACTATGGACAATGCTGAGGCAGGCGTCTGCGGACGTCGGCGCCTGGCTGGTTATCGCAGTGTGCATGATGTCCGTTGCCCTCACCACCCGAGCGGTAGCGGTGGGGGTAGGAGGTAGGCGATAGAGGTAGAGGTGGAGGTGGAGGAAGAGCCAAAGTCAAAGACAATCGCTGGAAAGGGGGAAAGGTCAGAACAGGGCAAGGCTGAGAAACAGGGAGTGGGGGATAAGGGGTGCAGAGGTGTTCAGGGGTCAGATGTTTTACTGTCTTTTACAGTAACCACACCTGAGAATTCAACAATTTAGTGAAACTTTAATTAACTGTTCACCACTACGTATATATGTACTGTTCACCAATATAGGGATGAGCTGTTCATCAACATAGATGTGTGCTGTTCATTAACATAGGTATGTACTGGTTACCAGCACATGTAGGTACTGTTCACCAGCATAGGTATGTGCTGTTCACCAGCACATGAATGTGCTGTTCACCAACATAGGTATGTACTGTTCACCAATGTAGATATGTGCTGTTCACCAACATAAGTATGTACAAGCTGCAATGAAAGAGAAAAAAAAAGAAAAAAAAGTGAGAATGTAAACAATTTATATACAATACATATCTTTATCAGAGAGAGAGAGAGAGAGACAGAGAGAGAGAGATAGAGACAAAGAGAGAGAGAGATAGAGACAAAGAGAGAGAGAGAGAGAGAGAGAGAGAGAGAGAGAGACAGAGAGAGACAGACAGACAGATAGAATGGTGGAAAGGGAGAGAGGAGGGAAAGAGAGAGGGAGAGAGATAGAGGAGGGAATGAGGTAGAAGAGGGAAAGAGAGAGGGAAGGAGGACAGAGAGTGAGGGAGGGAGGGAAGAAGAAGAGAGAGATACACAAACATATACAGAAGCTGCAACGAAAGAATAAAAAACAGAAAAAACTGTGTGTGTGTGTGTGTGTGTGTGTGTGCACGCACACACATATACACAACAGTGCATCTATCCAAATGAAATTAAATATTAAATTTTCTTTCCTTTTGGAAATATTTTCTGTATCACTTAGTATGTGTTTACTTTACAAGTAAAATGAAAGTAAAGTGAAGTGTCGGAGTAATGTGATAAACACATCATCCATTATTCCCCTCTTTGTCATTTGACAGCCTCCCACTTCAACGCAATCTCATTTGCAAATAAACACACAAGTTAATTATCATATATAGACACATACATACATACATACATACATACACGCATACATTGAAAAATACGTGTATGTATAGTGATTAAACATAGAAATAGCATTAAACACATATACACACACACACACACACACACATGCATAAACACACACAAGGTATAAAAAAAAGAAACCTGAAGTATACGAATGTGAAGCTAATAGAGCCAAACACACACACACACACATTTGCTCGAACACATACACAAAGACTCTTATGCATGAAAAATGTATGAAAAAGATACCCGAGATATATGAAAGTAATACTCATAAACACACACACACTATCTTGCAAACATACATAGACTTTCTCTCTCTCACACACACACACACACACAAATACACACATATACTCTCTCTCTCTCTCTCTCTCTTTTTCTCACACACACAAACTTTCCCTGTATGTTTTTACAAGACTTTTTAAAGTGAAAGCAATTTCATTGTACGTTTTTGGGAGGGTCATTTTTGCAATAAAAACACAAGTGTAGGTTGTAATTCATTGTTTTTATGATTAACCGATTCATCGATATCTCTGATCACATGGATGCAGCTTTACTATATATATTTTAAAGTAGAATCACATGGTCTTTATTCTTGTATTCTTTTATATGTTTCAGTCTTTGGACTGTGGTTAAGCTGGGGCAGAACCTTGAAGGGTTTTAGTCAATTGAATTGACTGAGTACTTTTCTATTTCCTTTTAAGCCTTTTGTTTAAATTATTTTTGAAAATAATGAAGTATTTGAATAAAATAACTGCGTAAGAACAGAAACAAATAAAAAATAAGATTGTGTTATGTATTTCACTGTATTTGCCTGATGATCAGGTTAAATGGTTACCACAAATTCCAATCTAATCGAAATCTACACCATTTGAGGCATATTTGTAAAAAATTTCATTTAAAAAAAAAAATTCATTGGGGGGG
>NC_068994.1:47027569-47029587 GCF_001194135.2 Octopus bimaculoides | reverse complement strand
CCCTTTGCAGCTTTCTGCTCATCATTTTCACCCTCTCTTCTAAATGCGAGTAGCCATGTGGCTGCTCTACCACAAGAACCTGTTCTGTTCCCTCTACCCTCTCTCATACGTTATCACCTCATCTATCATAGCGATCCCCACCTTGGAGTTCATGGTCATGTAAGCTGCATGACAACTTCACTTATGCCAGTGGCACACAAAAATAGGATGGGGGGGGGGATCACCTAGTACATGCTGTAAAGTGGTTGGCATTAGGAAAGGTACCTGGTTGTAGAAATCATGCCAAAGCAGACATCAGATCCTGTCAAATAGTACAAACCATGCCAGCATGGATCATGGATGTTAAATGGTGATACACACACACACACACACATAGGTGCAGGTGTGGCTGTATGGTAAGAAGCTTGGTTCCCAACCACATAGTTCTGGGTTCAGTCCCACTGTGTGGCATCTTGGGCAAGTGTCTTCTGCTATATATAGCCTCAGGCCGACCAAAGCCTTTCGAGTGGATTTGGTAGATGGAAACTGAAAGAAGCCTGTTTACGCGTGTGTGTGTGTGTGTGTGTGTGTATTTGAGCATCTGTGTTTGTCCCCCAACCATTGCTTGACAACTGATGTTGGTGTGTTTACGTCCCTGTAACTTAGCGGTTTAGCAAAACAGACCAACTAGGCTTACAAAGAATAAGTCTTGGGGTCGATTTTCTCGACTAAAGGCAGTGCTCCAGCATGGCCGCAGTCAAATGACTGAAACAAGTAAAAGAGTAAAAGAGAGTAATTCTTCAAACTATTAATTATATCGAAAGTTAATTAAAACACATAAGCAATTTACTTATTAGATACACAGTTACAATAAGTTTGAATGGCAATATTGGGTGTGTAAAAAATGCTCGGCTAGTATAAATGTTGTTGTGGTTGCTGTTGTGGTGGTTGAATTTGTGCAGCTACAGTCATTTTAGATTGAACAGAATTGCAGACACTGTGTGGGTGTATTTGTTACTGCTACTGCTACTTGTGGTTGTTGTTGTTGTGTACCTTCATTTGGTTTAGACTAAACAGAACTGCAGACAGTGAGTGGGTGTACCTGTCTCTTGTTGTCGGTGTTGTTGCTGCTACTGTCATTATTGCTGTCGTTGTTGGTGTTATTGTTGTAGTTGAGTAGTTTGGGTGAAATCTGATTGAATGAGTTGTTGCCACTGGGTTAGCGTCAGGTAGGGTTTTGTAGCCCCAGGTGAGCCCTAGCTGAGTAGACCAACATTCCCAAGCATATCAAGCTGTGTCCAACCTGTCTTTGTTTCAGGCATAATTATGCCTGGACATTATTATCCCATGTGTATCTCTTTTTTTTTATAAGAAAGTAGGTAGAGTATGGTTTGATAGAGGTCTGGCTGTTATATCTAGCAGGTTGAGTAACCATGTGGTGAGACCCTTCATTCATCTTCTGTTTTTATCTGGAAAGATTTGAATGATATATTGAACAGTTTAAGTGACTGCTTAAGAATTCTCCTCGCTCACATATTTTTCAAGTGATCAAGGAAGGGAAATTTAACTGTGACACAGAGTATATTATGACTACATTGCAGCTCCCCCACTAGTTCGTGTGGTCCCTAGTTTAACAAATGTATGGGAATTTGTTGACGGTGGGCCTTGGGGGAATGTTTTTGGTATTGATATAAGTCAAAATTCAACAGAATATCACCTGCCATTATCAGTTATTACAAGACCATTATTTTGGTAGACTAGCAAGAACTGTCAGAAGTTTGATTAAAATAATACACAAAACAGAATTTGTTGGACTATTAAGCTCGGATATGTTTTGATAATTATATCAACATTATATTTTAATCACTAAAAATGATGTTAATAACCTAAAAAATTGTAATTTAATTAACTAATCTCAAACATTTAGACATTTGGAATCAGTAGTTTAAAAGTAATAAAAAGAAAATACAGTGAGCCATCATAACAAAGTTAGAGAGAGAAAACAGAAGTAGTGAACCATTGTTATGAAGTAAATATCC
>NC_068994.1:47025181-47027547 GCF_001194135.2 Octopus bimaculoides | reverse complement strand
CTGCATCGACTCATGGAACAGATTAAATTGATTGTAGCTCAACATGATACCTATATGCAGCTAAGTGGTTTATATATGCTTGTGGTAGTTGAGCTGAGAGTATTTGCCTGTGGTAACTAAGAGTTACATGTTCAGAAACAAGTGAACTGAGGCATTTGAGAGCTAAAGTTGTGTTGGCCATGGACACACATGTTAGCAGACAGAATGAATTGACTATAAAATGTATTAGTAAGGAAGAACTGTGATGCAACCTTATATAAAGGGGTACAAAACATGCTCTTTTATTCTGAAGACTAATAATTTATTGGTCACTGGGTTAGCTGTTCCTTCAAAGCAATTCTAAGACTCATCCTGCATACCTGAACAGGATATACATCTCACAATGCTTGACTAACTGTTGCTATGTTATTCAACCTCAAGTGAAAGATATTCCAACTAAGGCCATCCTACCTTTTAAGAGGTAGCTAGAAATATGTTATCTACTCTATCCTTCCATTTGTTTCAAGACATTAATGGTGTTGTTTGAGAGAGAGCTGGATGTCATTTTTAGCAGGTCAACTGAATATGTTGGAGATTCTCTTGTTTGCATGCATGAAGAGTTTAACATGAAGGAATTGGCCATCATGTGGAACTCAAAAAAATCCGAACAAGAATCTAGAGCCAAGGCAGTGGCGAGATGGCAGAATCGTTAGCACACCGGGCGAAATGTTCAGCGGTATTTCGTCTGCCGTTACGTTCTGAGTTCAAATTCCGCCGAGGTCGACTTTGCTTTGCATCCTTTCAGGGTTGACAAATTAAGTACCAGTTATGCACTGGGGATCAATGTAATCGACTTAATCCCTTTGTCTGTCCTTGTTTGTTCCCTCTATGTTTAGCCCCTTGTGGGCGATTTAGAAACAAGAATCTAGAGCCAACTTATAACAATGGTGAAGACCAAGATAAATGGTAGACTCTGGGTTGTTGTCAAACATCCCCACATTGATTTGTCACCTATCAATATCTATCCTACAATGTACAATAGAATAT
Organism: Octopus bimaculoides; assembly: GCF_001194135.2. Classification (NCBI taxonomy): domain Eukaryota; kingdom Metazoa; phylum Mollusca; class Cephalopoda; order Octopoda; family Octopodidae; genus Octopus; species Octopus bimaculoides. The sequence continues at coordinate 47,026,521 of NC_068994.1, read as the reverse complement.
ATCTGTAGATGTCTAGCCAACACTTTATGTTAGGATGAATGTAGCCATTACATCTCTATACACAATATGTACATGTTTACATTCTTGTAACAAACATTATTGGCTAAAAATCTATTGATATGCTCCATAGCAAATTAAAGCAATGAAACAAAGTATTGTTAACATGCCGATAATCTTGTACCTTGAGTGTTTGCTCCAGTACTCCATCACTACTGTCTTTATCTTCTTCTCAGCTACTCTCATCCATCTTTATATAATGCTGGATAGCCATGTATCTTCTCTGTAGCAAGAGACCTGTGCTTGTCTCCCTGTCTGTCTCTCGATCATACTTCAACCCCTCAACACCAAGCTTAAAAACCATCAACCTCCCTTCCTCGCCCCCTGCCCCTTGTCAAAGGGATGGTTGTGTGTTACTTGGCAACATCGGTAATACTACTGACACAAAAAAAAAAAGGAAAGAAAAAGGGACCACCTAGTCCACATTGTAAAGTGGTTGGCATTAGGAAGGGCACTAGTCATAGAAGCTTAGACCAAAGCGGACATTGGAGCTCGACACAACCCTGGCTGCCAGCCAGATACTGACAAACTGTCCAAGTGATGCCAGCATGGAAAATGGATGCTAAATGATGATGATGATGATGATGATGATGATGATGATCTAACAGGTGAACTAGGGTAGTGAAAATACAGAGATTAAAAGAACTTGTCCAGAATCAGAATGAATTTGTCAGCAAGCAGGTTTGATCTTAACTCTTGAGCAGATAGTGCAATACTCCTATCTACTACCCAGCCATTCTGTCTCTGTACTAAATCAATTATTCTCCTCCACATACACACACAACACACATTTAATCAATATCGTTCACAAAACAAATTAGTTTCTGGACACAGAATACCTGCTTCGATTGACATCAAAATATGGGTTTTGTTCAGAATAACCTTTTAACATTTGGGAAAATCGCAAAAGAAACCAGCACTTTAAATTATTGATTCCAGAGCCAGAACAATGGACCGATTTCAGTAGACACCCGAAACTACATGATTAAATTTTTTTCCATTTCCTTTTTTTTTTCTTTTTTTTTTTGGTTTGTTTGTCTGTCTTACTACCCAAAACATACAAATTATGGATGAAATTCTATGAGAGATGCCAATTTACCACTCTCTTAAAAAATAAAAAAACAACAAAAAAACAATAAAACAAAACAAAGCAAAAATAAATGCAATTTCACAATTCAATTCAAGCTAATTTTCTAATCAATAAAAATTAAAATTGAACGTCCATCATAGTATATGACTAGTGTGTCTGATTTGATTGGCATTTTTTCTGCTCCTCCCAACCT
>NC_068994.1:47020655-47024632 GCF_001194135.2 Octopus bimaculoides | reverse complement strand
TTTTTTGTTATGGTTCAGCCAAGAGAAGGTGAGGGGTACGAGGGATGGGGTTATGCCCATGAGCTTCACAGGCACTCTGAAATGGATGAGATCGTTATGCCTGAAATTAAGATTTGAAAGTATCTAAAGTAGACTCCTATGACGGAAAAAAAAAACAAAAACATTTCGAGTGAAGAGGGAATTCCAGGGAGATGGGCATTTGGGGGATGTAGGACTGGATTGGGAAATGTGATGAGTACTAAATTTCAAGTATGATACAGTAAGGGCCTTGAGGGGCAGCAAAGAAGATAGATGAACGTACCAAGTAGCCTTGGGTGCAGGTGGTATGCAACTGGCTAAGTTTTCAGAGGCCATTGCAGTAGTGATAGATATTTTTATTCTATATAGTTGGTACTCATTTACAGCCGAGTAGACTGGAGTAACAGCTTAACATACATCTATACATGCATGTTGAACAGTTCTATTTGTATTCCATTCTATCATTATTCTATTTCCATTCCATTTCCTTTCCTACAATATTCCAGTTCCATTCCGTTTCTACTTGTATTCTATTCTATTTCCATTTTATTTCTATTCTAATTTATTCTGTTTCTATTCTATTCAGCTCTACTTGTTCTTATTTCTATTTTCATTCTGATCTACTTTATTTTCTATTCTGCTCTACTTGTATCCTATTCTATTTGTCTTCTATTTCATTTCTATTCTGTCCAGCTTGTATTCTTTTATTTATTTCTATTATAATCGACTTCTATTCCCATTCTGCTTCTACATTATTTCTATTATTATTTTCTTTTAGTACCAGGTTCAACCAGCCCACAGGTGAGATCTGGACAATGGCCCATCGAGGATTTTGTTGTCTATTATCACAGAAAACAAAGTAACTGACTCAATCGTAAACGTTATCATTGAGGTAAAAGTGCTGGATTCCTTGTCACCATATGTTGAATGCACCAGTTCTCATCTGATCACTGAAGTTAGGCAACATCAAACCTAGTAGGTACATAGATGGGTGACTGCTTGGGAAACTTAAGTGCTGTAAGCATCTCACACTTTGTGAAAGTGCATGGTTCAGTGGTTCAAGTGTCAGGCTCACAATCATAAGGTGGTGAGTTCAATTCTTGGACCGGGCTGTGTGATGTGTTCTTGAGCAAGACACTTTATTTTCATGTTGTTCCAGTTCACTCAGCCATAAAAACAAGTTGCAACATCATTAGTGCCAAGCTGCATTGACCTTTGCCTTTCCTCTGGATAACATTGGCAGTGTAGAAAGGGAAGACTGGTATGCATGGGCATCTGCTAGTCTTTCGTAAATAACCTTGCCCGAACTTGAAACTTGAAGGATAACATTCTAGGTGCAACCCATGGTCATTCATGACCGAAGGGGGTCTTTACCCTTTACCCTTTACCCTTAACCCTGAAGATGCAGGATTACAGATCACAGAGACAGTAGTTCAAGCCTTGTTATAAACTATACTCTTTCTCTTGAGTTGCGTCCCCAGGAAAAATATATAACTGTGCTTGCCTCAGACTACCTGGCTGACAAACAAGTTCTCTTATTTCCCTGCTGAATAATTAGCAGTATTTCAGACATTCAACAACAAAACCAATTAATTAACAACAACTCTCACTTTTGCTTTATAAAGATGGTTGTTGTTAGTATAGTATAGCTAGTGATCATTCACGAGCAAGCATGACTTGGTAACATGTACCAGGTTCAGTTCCACTGCATGGTACCTTGGGCAAATGTCTTCTACTATAGCACTGGGCCAAACAATGCCATGAGTGAATTTAGTAAATGGAAACTGTGAGGAAACCTGTTGTATAAATGTGTGTATGTGTGTTTGTGCCTCACCATAGCTTGATAACCAGTGTTGGTTTGTTTACATCTCCATAAAATAGTGGTTTGGTTAAAAAAAAAAGATCAACAGAATAAGTATCAGATTAAAAAAAAAAAGTACTGGGATTGATTTGCTCAACACATCAAGCTGGTGCCACAGCATGACCACACTCCAATGACTGAAACAAGTAGAAGATAAAAAGATACAAAGAGACACAGATACATTCACAAACAACACACAGACACAAACTATAGATACATATTGTTATACACACACACACGTGAACAAGAAGTCTTAGTATCTGTCTACGCATAACAAAGAGTATCTCTAGTCTCTTGTCCACGTATATGTGAGTGTGTGTCTCTTTTATGTTGGTCTTTCTCTTTGTGTGTGTGTGTGTGTGTGTGTGTGTGTGTGTGTTTGTGACATCATGTACCTAGCAATCTGCATATGTGCCTGTGTATCTGATAGTCTGCATGCGTGGGCAGGGTCAGTGTGCCTGTATGATCAGGTGTTGCTTTCTGTTGGTGTCTCTACATCTGTGGCTATGCAAGTGTGACATTGTGTTTCTCTGATGCGCGCGCGCGCGTGTGTGCACATACACGTGTTTGTAAACCAGACTGTGTGTATGTCTAACAGCCTGTATATGTGTATGTGCGTTTGGAAGACTACACAGACAGCACTGAGTGGAGAGAATTGTGCAACGGAGCACATAATACAGACTGATTTCATATGTCATTTAGCCCAAGGCCAGACCTGGATGAGCATGTTTATGTTCAAAGACCACATTTACAAGCCTTCCTGTTATAATCCAGCTTCTGGCTAGCCACATCGAATGTTATGGAACAATGAGAGATTGCTTAAGGTAAACAACCATACAGTATTTCATCTGATGCACAAATCCTGAGTTTGCTTCTATGGATTTCATTACAATGTACAGAGCGTATATTTAAAACATTAAAATGATAAAATAAAGATGGAGAATTGTACATAAACAAATTTGTTTATTACAGCCATGAACACAGTATATTCTCTTTAAAAGAGTAACCAATCCATGTTTCTAGTGCAATAGATATCTGATTTTAAAGAGAATTTATTTATGACATTTTAAAGTCTGTGTGTGTGTCTTTGTGCCTGTCACCCAGAATGTATTTATGACATTTTAATGTCTTGTGTGTGTGTGTATGTGTGTGTGTGTGTGTGGGGGTTGTTTATATCCCTGTAACTTAGCAGTTTGGCACAAGAGAGATCAAAGGAATAAGCACCAAGTTAAAAAAAAGAATATGTACTGGGGTCGATTTGTTTGACTGATACCTTTGGAGGTAGTGTCCCATCATGGTTGCAGTAAAAGATATAAAAGTGGAGAGTGGCATAAATGGAGTGTGCTGTAGTGAAATATGTGGACAAGTGTGTTTCAGTAATTTAGTAAAAGAATGGCAATTCGTCAATTATGATGATGAAGGTTTCAGCTGATCCAATCAACAAAGCAACCCACTTGCGAAATTACCGTACTAGTGGCTGAGTACTCCACAGACATGCATACCCTTTATGTCTTATATGTGTGTGTGTGTGTGTGTGTGTGTGTGTGTGTGTGTGTTTGTGTCTGTGGGTTTGTTTATGTCCCTGTATTTGGCCCAATAGAGATCAAAGGAATAAGCACACACACACACACACACAAGACATTAAGGGTATGCGTGTCTGTGGAATGCTCAGCTATTTGCATGGTACACAAAGTACAAGCGTATGCATATGCTTTATTAGAAATGTAGACCAGAATCACTTAATTACATAAAGAGGAGTCGGAGTCAGGGGTGCCAATAGTAGAAGAGTCAAGAGTCGAAGATTTTTGTTTTGACTTCACAGCCCTGGCAGAAACCAAACCAAGACAAAACAGACTGGAGCCTGGTGCAGCTGTCTGGCACAGCAGCCCCAGGGAAATTGTCTTACTCATGCCAGCATGGAAAACCGATGCTAAATAATAATAATAATAATCATGATGATGATGATGATGATGATGGTGATGGTGTTTGTGTTGGTGGTGGTGGTGTATGTGGTGATGGTGGTGGTGGTGGTGATGGTGGTGGTGGTGATGGTGGTGGTGGTGATGGTGATGATGATGATGATGATGTGATGATGATG
>NC_068994.1:47018917-47020332 GCF_001194135.2 Octopus bimaculoides | reverse complement strand
ATGATGATGATGATGATGATGATGGTGATGGTGTTTGTGTTGGTGGTGGTGGTGTATGTGGTGATGGTGGTGGTGGTGGTGATGGTGGTGGTGGTGGTGGTGGTGATGGTGATGATGGTGATGATGATGATGATGATGATGATGTGATGATGATGATGATGATGATGATGGTGATGTGATGATGATGATGATGATGATGATGATGATGGTGGTGGTGGCGATGATGATGATGATGATGATGATTTCTAATCTTACTGCAAAACCACAATTAGCAGGTAGAGCAGATTGTTGGGGGCCGGGGTAAAGTTGATGGTCGCAACCCCAATATATTACTGGTACTTAGTTTACTGACCTCCAAGAAAGATGGAAAGTAAACCTTCCGCTACTTAGATTTGAATACCAAACACACGGAAACGGTGAAGTAACCAGATTAATCCAGACAGTTCATCCACACTAACCTAAAGACAGCAATGATGATTATTAGGGAAGGGTTACAACAACAACAGTGGTGATAGTAATGTACTGGATGGTGTTGGTGGTGGTGGTGGTATTGGTAATGATGGTGGTGGTGGTGGTGGTCATAATGATGATGATGATGATGAAAATGATAACAATGATGATGACGATGGTGATGACGACGAGGACAATGGTGAAAGTGGTGGTGGTGATAATGATTGTGTTAAGTGCAACAACTTCCCCACTTGAAATAATAATAATAACAATAACAACAACAGTGACGACACAGTTCTCAAGTGTGCAGCAAACTGTGCAATCAAAAATGAACAAAACCTGCAGAAGTTGCAGCAGCAACAGCAGCAGTAGCAGTTGTAGAAACAATGGCACCATCGGTACAACCACCAGCATCACTGCTATCACCATCATCCTCATCATCATCATGAAAAAATGAAACCGATGGTGATAAAGTTGATACTGCAGCAGCAGTAACACCACCATCGTTTCCACCAGTGTTGATTTACCCCACTCCACCCCAATCATCATCATCATCATCATCAACAGTAGCAGCAGCCAATGGGTGATAAAGTTGATACTGAGTATGGCAGCAGCATCAGCAGCAGATAGGACACTGATTCCAATTTAAAGATCCATCAGGCTCCAAGTTGGCTGAGATAGTCAATGGCTCGGTGCCGCTTGGTCTGTAAAAAGAGTTTTATTTCCCCATACATATGCATACATTACACACACACACACACACACACAAACTTTAATACACATATATACATACAGCCATAGTCATATACACATATGCACACAAACGCACGCATACATGCATACACACACACACACATATACAGCTCTCATGTATGTGTGAGTTTTCTCCTCTCAGAAAGTAAGGATGGTGACAAAGGGTTTTCTATTGGGAAACCACTAACAACCTCTCTCCCCCACTTGCCTCG
>NC_068994.1:47012867-47018686 GCF_001194135.2 Octopus bimaculoides | reverse complement strand
TATATATATATATATATATATATATATATATATATATACGTATATAGATATATATATGTATGTATGTATGTATGTATAGATGCACACATACATGTGTACACTCACACACACAATAAAAACAAAATGTCTATATATGTGTGTGTGTGTGTGTATATTTATATCTATATATAAATACATATATATATATACATATACACACACATACATACAACTATGTGTGCATGCATGAGAGTGTATGATGTATACAAGCATTAAAATGCAACTGCATCATACACATGCATGAAGACGTAACATTATGCATGTGTATGAGTGGTGGTGGTGGTGGTGGTGAGGGGGGTCCTTGCAAACAATATGAGTGCTGCCCCTCCTCTTCCTCTGACTAATTAATAGGAAACATAGACATCAAAATGCAACAGTGTTTGCGTGTATAAAAACTACATCGACATATACACGCAAACACAAACACACATATATACACCAACACAGTCATATACATACATGGTTTATATCTCGAGCTAGATTCAGATCGTCTCTTGAACACATATACACTAAAGTGCAGTCTCACACACACACATTTATTGCATCTTGGTTGTGTCATACTGGCTGTTCATTAAACACCAAACACACACACAAACACAGCGCCAAGTGCAGTGACATGCAAACAGTTAAAGTGTAGTAATAAGGACATCCACACCATATGCATACGCAGTGATACATCAAGGTGCAGTGACTTGCACCCAGAGTGCAATGACATGCACTAAAGTGCAACGACAGGCAAACACCAATGTGTAGCAAGTGACATACATGCACTGTTGCATCCTGATAATTACGCACAAACACACACAGACACGCACATTTCTCTCTCTTTCTCTTTCTCTCTCACAGAGCCACACTTACATCAAAGCACCATGATACACTCATTTTTTTTTTTGGCTTATCAAACATAAAAATGCCTACATGCACTCAGATACACACACACAAAGTGCAACGAGAAACAATGATAGGGCTATATATATATATATATATATATGTATGTATATATGCTGGCTGTATATTTAACAAAAATACATACATGCACCTACATATACACACACACACTCTCACTTATATACATCCAGTCACAAAGTGCAATGAGAGTAATCATGAAAGGGTTATATACACTGGTAGTATATTAAATATGCACACATTGACAGGGCTGCACACTGGCTGTATATAATATACACAGACTTAATGCTTTAGTATTCAGGTTGATTTATCAAATGTAATATGTAATGCATATTTATCCACATTTATTAAAAATCCATCATGTAGTATGTTGTAACTTCAAAATTTTTAAGATGTTATTGCTTTATGTTTAGAATGGGCATAGTAGGGTAGGTGTGAGAGGCTGGATCTGGCTAGTTTCAACATAAATTATGTAGAATATTTGGTCTGTAGATGGCTGGTTTAAATGTTAGAGAATTAAACATAGACACACGTTACCTACTTGCCAAGAATTATCCTTTTCATTACCATATTTCTTATTTCTTTATTGCCCACAAGGGGCTAAACATAGAGGGGACAAGCAAGGACAGACAAAGGGATTAAGTCGATTACATCGACCCCAGTGCGTAACTGGAACTTGATTTATCTACCTCGAAAGGATGAAAGGCAAAGTCAACCTCGGCGTAATTTGAACTCAGAACATAACGGCAGACGAAATACCGCTAAGCATTTCGCTCAGCGTGCTAACGTTTCTGCCAGCTCGCCGCCTTTTTTTATTACCATATTTCTGTTAAAATAACCAAGAATTTAGTAAAATAATGTTGTCCTTATTAAGTTGGTGGCTGGAACATAATTTGATTTCAAATTTTGGCACAAGGCCAGCAATATTGAGAAGTGGGGTAAGTTGATTGCATCGATCCCAGTACTCAACTGGTGCTTATTTTATCGACCCTGAAAGTATGAAAGGCAAAGTTAACCTCAGTGGAATTTGAACTCAGAACTTAAAGATGGATGAAATGCTGCTAAGCATTCCACCCAGCTTGCTGCCTTTGGTTGGAATAGTTTAACATGAAATTGTGATAGGAAGTTTGTATGTCGGAACAAAATTTGGTTTTAGACAAGCTGGTCTCAAAAGGGTCTTTAAGTGCTTACTCTTTTACTCTTTTACTTGTTTCAGTCATTTGACTGCGGCCATGCTGGAGAACCGCCTTTAGTCGAGCAAATCGACCCGGGGACTTATTCTTTGTAAGCCTAGTACTTATTCTATCGCTCTCTTTTGCCAAACCGCTAAGTGACGGGGACATAAACACACCAGCATCGGTTGTCAAGCAATGCTAGGGGGACAAACACAAACACACAAACATACACACACACATATATATATACATATACACGACGGGCTTCTTTCAGTTTCCGTCTACCAAATCCACTCACAAGGCTTTGGTCGGCCCAAGGCTATAGTTGAGGACACTTGCCCAAGATGCCACGCAGTGGGACTGAACCCGGAACCATGTGGTTGGTAAGCAAGCTACTTACCACACAGCCACCCCTGCGCCTATGCTTATATATATTTTTTTTATTAAAACTTCAACCAGATTTTCCAACTCTGAGATTTCAGTAACTAAGAGATCCATCATAATTTTATATATTAAATGCCAAAAAACATTTTGTCCAGCTGTGATCCAAACATCAATCAGGCTTATAAATTAATTCCTTGATAAGATTCCAGTTTGTTGCAAGTAGTTCCCTCCTGGAATGAACTGGAACATGGAGTTGCAAATCAATATATTGCACATCAATGAAGAAAATAAACAAAATTTTAATGAAATCGTCTCAGTGTTTACAGTATTGTGATGCACCACCATGGAGCACAAACGAGTGAACTTGTACAAGGTCACTAAACTTGCAAGAAATAGCTGCCAAAATTCCCTCACACCATGCACCACCGTTTTACAATAAAGGAACACAGTGGATGATGTAGCTTCGGATACACTTTGCCAGAAAAATGAAAATAGGCAGAGAGAACAGGAGAGAGTTATGGCTGGGTGCCTTTGATCATTATGTGAGCGCTCGAACAGAGAAGACCTTGGATTAAACAACAGCTGCCTATACACAGCAAAGTGGGCTGGTGTTGAAAATATACAAACTGCTATATATCCATTTGATAACTCATTCCCTTACCCAGCAACAACCTTGATCATGGCTGGCATGGATTTTAAAATGACAACAACTGGTTTACAGGTGATTAGAGTCTTCTAGCCTGCTACTCAACTATCAAACAGAGAGGCTATGTTGTCATTTGACTGGGTAGAAATAGTAGTTAAATCTCTTTATAACAGCACACAACTACCTTAACCCTTTAGCGTTCAGATTACTCTGTCAAATATAATGCTTGTCTATTCATATTGTTTTGAATTAATCATGTATTATCTCATGGGTTCCAGATTTCAGTGATGTGATTAAAAAAGTAAAGTTACCTTCTTTCTGTCACACTGGGCTGGTTTCCTGGTTTCTATGGCATACATATATATTCCCCACCTGGATGTGATGCCAGTCCGTTCCAGGGTTACTCATTTTTGCCATCTGAGTGCACAAGAGCAACATGAAGTGAAGTGTTTTGCTCAAGAACACATGTCTCCTGGTCCAGAAGACAAAACCACAATCCTATGATCATGAGTTCAACACTCTAACCACTAAGCCACGCACTTAGTGCTGGCCTGGAGAACATTTTAGTGTAGGTATGACTGGCCAGATCTATTTGATTTGAACAGAGAACGGGTAGAATATTTTGGCCAGATATGGCTGGTCCAAATGCTATAAACATACCTGAGACCACTTCTGGTCCTATGATACAAATTTCCTACATCAAAATTTCATGTTAATTTATGTTCCAAGCACCAACTTTATGACAAAGTTATTTTTCCTAAATTCTTCATAATTAAAAAAAAAAATTTTTAAATTCAACAGAAATATGGTAACAAAAAAATTGAATAAGAACATCATACCTTTAAAAAGACAAGGTAGACTGGTCGTGGCTAGAATGCCTTTGATCATAGGCCTGCTTGATCAGTGCTGACCTGGAGTTAAATAACATTTGCTACAAACCCTTTTGATACCAGCCAATCTGAGACTGCTCCTAGTTCTATGATACAACCTCCAGTATTGAAGAGACTTAAACTAAAACTTTCCATCAAAATTTTCTGTTAATTTATGTTCCAATCCTAATAAAGTCATTTTACCAAATTTTTCATGTGGTGAGAAGTTTGCTTCCCAACCACATGGTTCCAGGTTCAATCCCACTGCATGGCACCTTGGGCAAGCGTCTTCTATTATAACTTCAGGCTGACCAAAGCCTTGTGAATGGATTTGTTAGATGGAAACTCAAAGAAGCCTGTTGAATATGCGTGTGTGTGTGTGAGTCTTTGTCCCCCATCACCACTTGACAACTGGTGTTGGTGCATTTACATCTCTGTAACTTAGCAGTTCAGCAAAAGAGAACTGATAGAATATGTAGCAGGCTTTAAAAAAAAATCCTGTGGGTTGATTTATTTGACTAAAAATCTTCAAGGTGGTGGGTGCCCCAGTATGGCTGCAGTTTAATGACTGAAACAAGACAAAAAGATATTTTAAATTATCTCAAGGCAGTGCTCCAGCATGGCCGCAGTCAAATGACTGAAACAAATAAAAGAATAAAAGAATACCCTTTAGCTTGCCCCTTTATACAAGAAAGCTATAGAATACAACTGCTACCTTAACCGAAATACAGTACAACGAGGGGACTGGACCTCCTTGTCCAACTTAACTCCGCCATTAACATCACCACACACCGAGATCTTGCACTAAATACTTATAAACCCAATCTTTCCTCATCAGATCTATAATCTCTTTCAAGTTACCCCCCAGCCTAAATTTACCAAACTTACAGATGCCTAATCTGAACATCAACCCTATTAAGCTAGGAATAGCTTGGGAGGCCCTGCAGCAGTTGCTACTAATGTTCTCATCCTTCCCCTTCAGCTATCAGATAATATATCTATATCTACACACACACATACACACATACACACACACACACACACAAACATACATACACACACAAGTGCAGAGTTTATTCAAACTGCTTAAATAAGCCAAACACTTGATAAAACTTTGAAGAGTTAAACTACATGGTTTTCAAGCAAACTTCATAAGCACACCGCCATGCCCTACACATGAGCTATAAATATTTAAAAAAAATGTAAATGCTATTGCACATGATTAACACTTGTCCCTGTGAAAGGACAATGGTGAAGTCTTGGACAGAGCGACTGTTTCAGCTGATGTGTGGTCAATAATATTCTCTTCTACTCTAGGCACAAGGCCAGAAATTTTGGTGGAGGGGGTCAGTCAATTAGATTGACCAGAGTACACAACTGGTACTTAATTTATCGACCCTGAAAGGATGAAAGGCAAAGTTGACCTTGATGGAATTTGAACATAGAATGTAAAGATAGGCGAAATACCATTAAGCATTTCGCCCGGCATGCTAATGTTTCTTATTTCTTTATTGCCCACAAGGGGCTAAACATAGAGGGGACAAACAAAGACAGACAAAGGAATTAAGTTGATTACATCGAACCCAGTGCGTAACTGGTACTTAATTTATCGACCCTGAAAGGATGAAAGGCAAAGTCAACCTTGATGGAATTTGAACTTAGAATATAAAGATACACGAAATACTGTTAAGCATTTCGACCAACATGCTAACGTTTCTGCCAGCTTGCCAACTTGGTCAATAATAAATGATAAAATAGCAACAGGGTCTTATCCACAAATAGAAAAATTGTTGATGGTCT
>NC_068994.1:47011078-47012394 GCF_001194135.2 Octopus bimaculoides | reverse complement strand
TATATATATATATATATATATATATATATATATGTATTATTCATGTACGTGTGTGTATGTGTGTGTGTGTGTACATACAAACAAACAAATAAACGAATACAAGCCACAGAGGCATGCAAAGAAGAGTCACAACCCCACTTGACCTCTTAAATGGTGAATCAGTCAGCTTGGTTTCTGGCATAAAAGGAAGGCAGGAGTGGTGCGAATGCTCTGTGTCCCTTCAACAGTTTTCCTGGTTGTTCCAGTTGCTCATTAACTGTTTACAGGAAATGTCCATGGTTTAAGGAGGCTTATTATGAAAATCTGAGATACTAGTTCACATTACATGTGTGATCATATGTGTGTGTGTGTGTGTGTGTGTGTGTGTGTGTGTGTGTATGCCACCAGCATACACCAGCTTCTTGCCATCAGCTTAAGAGCCAATATGGCTACTGCAGGGTCCATTTAGTGATGTTAGTTTTACTACTCGCACCCACCTTTTGTAAAATTTACCAGAAAGCAGCTTCTTCTTCCTCAAGTTGTATTTGAAGACGCAAGACAAAGGCTTGGTGCTGAGAGGAAAGGCTGAGTTCTAATCTTACAACTGATCCCCATGTAGCTTATTTTTTGTCATCGGCACCAGCAGACACAGGAAGACAACATGCTGTTCCCTTCCTTGCTAATGAAAGACTGCAGTTCAATCTTTATGATATACTCAGCTGATGACTGGGTCCATCCTATGTGTGTGCTGGACTGATTTGCTTAGTAATAGTTCTAGCCATAGCTGTAAAGTTTATCCTGAAGAGGCTTAAACTCACCAGGCAGGGTCATGTGGCATGGTCAGAATTTTTGGAAACTATATAATCCCTAGTCTCTAAATCTTCCAGATGAGACTAACTCAGGCTGAGCTGGTCAGTGTCTAGAGTTGATCCCAGGCGATCAACATTCATATCCTTCACCAATCCCCAGCTGGTAGAATGCGTTGAATGCCTGACAACATTTCATTTAGTCAATAATACCTATTTCTTTACTGCCCACAAGGGGCTACACACAGAGGGGACAAACAAGGACAGACAAACGGATTAAGTCGATTATATCGACCCCAGTGCGTAACTGGTACTTAATTTATCGACCCCGAAAGGATGAAAGGCAAAGTCGACCTCGGCGGAATTTGAACTCAGAACGCAGTGGCAGACGAAATACCGCTAAGCATTTCGCCCGGCGTGCTAACGTTTCTGCCAGCTCACCATTAATAATAAATAAAAATGTAGCTGGTGAAAATATTTGGGGAATGTCTATATTTTCATCTGGACAAAAATCATAAAGGAAGGGTGAGA
>NC_068994.1:47007424-47009230 GCF_001194135.2 Octopus bimaculoides | reverse complement strand
ATAGTAAATAGCCCTTAAAAAGTCTTAGAAGTAAACTGCCTTTCCCTGTACAAGAAAAAATCCTTAATTACAATCCAAAATATCCTATAAAAAAAACTAGCTGTCCATTGTCCATCCTTCTGTCCTCCATCTCCCCCCCTCTCTATCTATTTATCTATCTATCTATCTATCTAATACTTTTTGATCAAACCTCTCTCTCTCTCTCTCTCTCTCTCTCTCTCTCTCACACACACACAAGACAAATAGTATTCCATATGTATTGAAGTGCAGAAGAGAGCCACACTGAAAAATTGTGAAGATTCACAAAGTTATTAAATATTTAATACAGAAATAATTGGCTTCTCAGACCATTTTCCCTTCCTTTTTAGCTTCGGCACAAGCATGGCTGCGTGGTTAAAGTTCAGTCCCATAGTGTTGTATCTTGAGTAAATGTCTTCTTCTATAGCTCTGGGTCAACCAATTACCTTGTGAGTGAATTTGGTAGACAGAAATTATACAGAAGCCTCTTGTGTGTGTTTGTGTGTGTCTTTGATTATGCCCCCATAATTTAGCAATTTGGCAAAAGATACTGACAGAAGAATACCAGATTTTTTTTAAAAAGTGCTGAGTTCAATTTGTTCCAACTAAACCAGTTGTTACACTTTATGTAAACAAGATGAATATTCAGACAATAAAATTAACAGAATGATTATTTCTTTATAAATCATTTCACTGTAAAACTCCACCTCCTTAACAGACTGTAAATCAAATTTGAAAATGGAAAAACTTATGGCTTTATTATAAATAAAAAAAAAAAAAAATTCAAATAACATTAATTTCATTATAGAAACAGTAATAATAGTAATAATTAATAATTAATTCATATTTTAATTATGACCATTATTTCTTAATTATTCAGATGTATGCACATGATTTATACAGCTCGCCTGTTTATTTGTGTATTACCGTGACCTCCTTAGTGGTTTGAAAATGTACGAAAGGCAAACATTCAAATGCTTAACTGGTTTCGGGTATTTTGTAAAACTTTCCTTTAAAAACTTGAAGCAAATATTCTAAACTATGAATATGTAATGAACATTGGATAGGCACAGGAATGGCTGTGTGGTAAGAAGTTTGCTTCCCAACCATATGATTCCAGGCTCAGTCCCACTGTGTGACAGCCTGGGTAAGTGCCTTCTATTCTAGCCTTGGGCTGATCAAAGCTTTGTAAGTGGATTTGGAAGACAGAAATTGAAAGAAGCCCATTGCATGTGTGTGTGTGCGCGAATTCCTGCTCTCTCTAGCAGCTGGGTGTTCACCACTGAAGATGGGCACAAATAGCCCCAAACCATTCAGTCTGGTGATCCTGTCATCTGCTTGAAGATGGTAGGGGTTCGATCCCCTGATTGCAGTATCTACCGGATGCAGATTGCAAAGATAACAAACTGGAGGAGGCTTTTCCTGGGGTTAAAAATAGTCGTAGTGTTGAACAGCCATATTGATGTGGAGATAAACATTACTTCATTATTTCTGTGCTGAAATGAAAAACACCTGTGCTGGTGCCACCTTAAGGCACCCATGCTGCTCCCAAGTAAAAAGCACCCAGTCCACTCTGTAAAGTGGTTGGCATTAGGAAGGGCATCCAGCTGTAGAAACCATGCCAAAAACAGACATTTGGTGCAATCTTCTGGCTTGCCAGCTCCTGTTCAAACTCTCCAACCATATGGAAAATGAATGTTTAATGATAATGATGATGATGATTTCCTAAATTATTCAGAAGGTACATGTGTGATTTATATATCCAGAGTGTTGAATATATATATATAT
>NC_068994.1:46996490-47003990 GCF_001194135.2 Octopus bimaculoides | reverse complement strand
TGATCTTAAAATGCTGAACTTTATGAAGGAAATGACAGACAATGCAACAAGTGGAATAAATGATGTAAAATATGTGTATGCATGCATATGTATATATGTATGTGTGTGTTGTGTGTGTGTGTGTGGAGTTACATAAGCATCTAGTCAAATATATATGTACGTGTGTTGTGTGTGTGTGTGTGTGTGTGTGTGTGTGTGTGTGTGTGGAGTTACATAAGCATCTAGTCAAATACATTTTTGTTTTTGTTTTCTGAATGTTTCCAATTTCATCAACCCTACTGACCTCCTCAGAACTCAGGAGGCCTTGTGATTAGCTTTTCTCAGAAAGGCTTCTATGAATTGAGACCATATAAGATTGAACTGATTGAGTGAAAGGAAATTGCTCATGGATACAAAAAAAAAGTAACATGAAACAAAAAAAAAAAGTTCCAAAAAAACTAAAATCATTTGCTGCAGGTATGAACGCACAATTCATGAATTGGCAAACTTTATCAACTGAACCAATTCACTTTGCCACCACAAGATTCAGTCATTTTGCAGCAATGGTGGTTTGTATAACTCAATGACCCTGAGAGCTATGCTGGCAGAGTGCAATCTCCTTGTAAGGATAGAGGCCAGACTAATATGGACCACTTTTTCCCCAGAGGTAAAAATGAGATTGTGTAGGATCAACACACCTACCTCGAAAAAAAAAAAAAGGGTAAGTTATAGAACCATTGGGGACAATTCAAAACCAACAAGTCCTGGTAGAGAAAAAGACAGCTCAGTGTTGAGAACAGGGGAGTAATTACACCATCAAGATCTTGAAGATAATGCATGATTAATTCAAATCAATGTGAATCAATAAGCATTATCTTTGATAGAATAATCTGAACACTAAAGGGTTAAATAATGCTATCTTAAATACGCCAAGACTATAAATAAATAAATAAATAAATAAAATAAGAGTCATAGCTGGAAAAACCCTTTGGTCATTTTGATCGCTGGCCTGTTTTATCAGACCTGGCCTGGGGTTACATAACATAAATACAATAGAGTTAAAATTGCATTTGTATGTTAAGCTCTGTTGCTAAATGGCAAAGGATAGTGATAATGACGACAACAACAACAACAACAACAACAGTAATACCGTGCAATCAGATTAAAAAGGGGGGGGGGGGGGGGGTGAAAAAATTGTAAAACTATATAGCACACATGTCTTAAATTAACAAGCCTCATTAACAAAAAAAAAAAGAAAGAAAGAAAAAGGCTGAGACCAAACAAGGAAACAAGGAACAATATACTAAATTAAAAGATTAAAGTATCTTCATGACTCAACTGTCTGACTGTCTGTCTGTCTGTCTGTTCCCCCCCCTCTCTCTGTCTCTCTGATGGTTGCCATGAAGACAAGTTGTAGAAATGTAAATATCAAATTAAGAGCTAATTAAGCAACAATTTGATTATGGTAATGAATTAGTTTTAATTCAATAAAGCTAGAAGGGAGATGAGGAGGAGGGACGGGGAAGGAGAGAAAGAGAGAGTGAGAGAGTGGGGGGGAGATAGACAGACAGACAGACTTATGCTCACTCACACGCACACATAGAAAGAAAAGAATAAATACTACGGTTGCTGGTAGTTGTGAAACGTAGGTAAATATGGGTTGTGTGTGTGTGTATGTGTGTGTGCGTGCGTGTATATATGTATGTAATGTGTGTGTGTGTGTGTGTGTGTGTGTGTGTGTGTATATGTATGTGTATGTAATATGTGTGTGTGAGTATATATATAATTAGTGATATTGTTGATGGGGTGGTGGTGGTGGTGGTTTATGTAGAGGTGATGGTTGTTGTGGTGGTGTGATTGTTGTCATTTGGAGGAGGTGGGGAACAAGAACTAGTGTTGTATCAATTGTGATGGTAATGGGGATGGTAGTGGTGCTGGTAGTTGTGGTTGTCAAACAGAGAGAGAAAAAAAAAAAAAAGAAAGAATTACTGTTGTTGTGATGGTGGTAGTGGTAGTGGTGTCAAACAAAGAAGAAAAAATTATTGTCAAATAGAACAGGAAAAAAAAAGTTAGTGTTTTTATTGTTTTCATTGTTGGGGTGATGGTTTGTAAAAATACACACAAGAAAAAAAAAAATCCAAAAAAAAAAAACACAAACTAAACACAGCAATCATTGAGAATCTAAAAAGATGGAAGAGTGAGATAGACCTAGATTGGAACACAGAATTAATAATAATGGTCACGGTTTTCAGACCCACCCACAACCTTCTTCCCTCCTTGCTCATCATCTCTCAAAAGCTATCATTATTCATTATCGGATCGTCAAAACCAACACTGGCAGCTGCCAGAATATATGTAAATAATGAGAGTGTGTGTGTCTGTGTGTGTGTGTGTGTGTGTGTGTGTGTGTGTAATATATACTCACATTAATATAGAAAATACACAAGATAGTGAGCTGGCAGAATTGTTAGCATGCTGTGACAAAATACTCAAAAGCATTTAGTCTGTCTTCAACATTCCCAGTTCAAATCCCACCAAGGTTCATTTTGCCTTTCAATCCTTTTGGGGTTGACAAAATGGGATTGAAGTAATTGCTGGCCTAGTGCCAAAATTTGAAACCCAGATGTAAAATATATACACATAAATATATATGTATACATGCACACACACACACGTATGAAAGAGGTGACAAGGGTATCTGGCCATAGAAAATCTGGCTCAATAAACTCTGTCCGACTCATGCAAACATGGAAAAGTGGACATTAAAATAATGATGATGATGATGATGATAATGATGAGGATTGCATGAAACACCAGCTTAATAAGGAGAAAGTTATTTTACTAAATTCTTCATTATTTTCAAAATCAATTAAACCAAAGGTAGCGTATTTCAACAGACAAAAGGAATAAAATTGAAAAGACACGCAAAACTCTACACTTACTTGTATTAAAATACCGTTAAATTGTGGCCCAGATGGAGACTTCTTTCACAAATTATTGTCATTGTATAGTCCCTCCTAGGCCAATAAATATTTTCATGGTCTCTGCTGTTTTTCTCAAAACTCTCAGTCACTCACTTTCCAATTATGGTCATTTCTGTAGAATTTCTAAAAGAGAAAAAAAAAAAAAGTGGTTAAGTTAGTTTAATTAGTAGTGTTATTGCTAATTCTACATCTGCAACATAGTGGCTTCTTTAACCCAATGGTTCTCAACTGGGGTCCCAGTAAGATTTTTGGCGGTCAAAGTAACAAAATCGGGGTCCAAATAAGATTTTTGGGGGTCAAAGTAACAAAATAGTAAACTGGAGATCCACAATAGTATTTTAAAGATCCCTGAAAAAATTTTGCTTTCGATGTATGTATTGCAAGAAACAACTAGGTTTTCTTTCTCGAACATTTTACATAATCCAACCTACATAAGTTCATGTGTGGAAAACAAAATATGAATTTTGAAGGAAGTTTCTATAAAACTAGTTTTTAAACATCGAATGGTTATGGGGGTCCATCAGAATAAAATAGTAATCAAAGGGGTCCGTAATTCTAGTAATCAAAGGGATCCGTAATTCTTTAAAATGGTTGAGAAACACTGGTTTAATCCTTTAGCATTTCAACTGGTCATATCTGGTCAAAATATTCTACCTATTTTATGTTCAAACTGGCCAGATTTGGCCAAAATATTCTACCTGTTTTATGTTCAAACTGGCCAGATTTGGCCAAAATATTCTACTTGTTTTATGTTCAAACTGGCCAGATTTGGCCTCTCACACCTACCCTATAATGGACATTCAGAAAATATACAGTCACGACTGCAGTCTTATGACTGAAAAAAGATACAGACAGGTCATTAACTATATCAATTTTCCAAGTTTAGAAGGGTCAACAAAGGACACAAGTAATGCCCCTCATCCTCCTTTAACTTATTAGGCAGGGATAAAAGCAAGGCCATGAGATAGTCCCTATGTGGTTCTTACGATCTGCTACGAATAGCAGATAAATCTCTTTCTACATACCAGAATCTTATCAAAAGAGGAAGGATATATTGAGTAATTTTGTTCTACATATACTATATTTGGAAGAAGAAAAAAAAAACAACCTAAAACATGGATATCACTACCAAAACAATCCTTTTATTATTGATCTCCTAGATCAAGGGTGACCTTGGATTAAATAGCTTATAGGAAAAAATATTTTTCAATGAAATTGCAGCTGAGCATCAACCCCCTAAAAAGCCTTTATGTGTATGAGCCCACCAAATATTTTTATCTTTTTTTTTTTTTTTTTTTTCATATTAAATTCCAGTATAAAGGTATTCTCAGAAAATTTCATAAAAAATTACCCATTTTTTCTGAAAGTTATGAGGACTTGTGTGAATTTCCTGAAACTCCTTACCTGACCCTTGGAAAAAGTATTTCACCACAAGATCCAATATAATTGTAATCTACACATCTGAAGTGTACCCGTACGAAATTTTCATGAAAAAATATCCATTTTTCTGGAAGTTATGAGGAAACATATTCAGTGGGCGGGGGTGAGAGTGGGGGGAGACACTCATGTGGGGATGCCATTGTGGGGTCAACAGGGTTTTGGAGACATCTAAATTACATTTCAAGAAGACCTATGCACATACGCACACACATTCTCACACAGACACCTACAGACACAAGCCTTCTTCTATACATGCAGGATGTGTTCTGAGTGCATGAAGCATTTAACAGTTGACCTTTAACCCGAGGGTGTCATCCTTAGAGTACACAACTATCAACATTAGACAACTATTTAGATACAATGGGACAAATCCAACAGCGAAGAGGAAATGTAATGGCCCCCACCTCTCTTTCTTTCACACACACACACTGAAAACACGACAACAGAGGTATTGTATAAATACATGCAGACTACACACACAAACACACATAAAATGGCACAACACTGCACATACACATGCCACAAGATACACACAGGCACACGCATGCACACACAGTAACACAAACACAGCACATACACATGCCACAAAATACACACACACACAAACACACAGTGACACATACACTGCAGGTAGTAATACCTCACAATAGTGAAATGTACTGGAGTCAGCTCAACCTACTAGAGATAACAGACTGATCTTCCTCAAATCACAACCTGCCTTCTTAAGCACAAATAAAAAAAGAAAGAACACATTGGACGATGGATTCCTAGATATATAAAAAAAAACAAGATTATACGCACACAAACAAACTGACAAATACACATCAACTATCAACTCTCTACATCAATTAGTTTCATCCCCTACATCAGTGGTTCTCAACCATTTTTTATAGACTGCTTTGATTCCTATTTTACTATGGTGGACTGTCATAACCATTCGCTGTTTAAAAAATCCCATTGTATTATCTTTATAATTAAACATTATAAAGAATTGTATTAAAGAATTGTTAAAAATATTTGGTGTATTGTAAGTCCCCTCCAAATTTATCCCCTTTCACTCCAGTCTCAGCCCCATATACTCCCGAACAAGTGTGAAAGTACTTTTACTTGCACCAGACCAACAGGGCCACAGACTCCAGTAATGTTACCCTGATTACATACATATAAAGCACAGTGAACCTTGTCCTCAGCAAACTCTTCAGCCTCTGTCTTTTTGAACAGAGATATTAGCCCAATCTTTGAGACATGCTACAGTGTGCTTCATTCCTAGGGCCAGATTAAGACCCATATAGGCCCTAAGCACTAAAAAAATTTTGGTGCACCCCTTCCCTATATATATAATTCAAAATATAAACAATAATAAACCAGAAGATAATTTTTTTAATTTTTCAAAATGAAACAAAACTAGCAGCAAGATGGAAAATAATGATTACTTTTGTATACTTCCAAATTATTTATATTTGAAAAGTTTTCTTTTTTTACTTTTTGTGATTGCAAAGTCTTTGATCAGATCCTCACTATGGCACCATGAACACTTTAAAATTATATTATATTTCCAATCACATAAACCACTTTGAATATTATTTTAGCAAGTTTCTTTTGTGCCATAAACCATTTACAATTTTTAGGACTTGCCTGGGGTAAGGTTAATCTGATTAAAACATCACCTGGAACGAGGTGGAGAAGCTGTCAAAGTACAAAGATCACAAAATTAAACTAAACTAAGGTTTTGGTGGGTATGAAAGTGAAAAATAATACAAAAAAAATATTTGAATCACTAAATATGATGTAGAAAGCTCACGAACAAAAAGCATATAGGTGCTCACACCTCCACATATATTATATAAGAAGGATCACTGCTAGGCCCAACCCAGATTTTGTACAAAAAACTTCTGATTGAAAAGCACATCTCAACTGGTACTTTGCTTGCAACACATGCCCTATACAATTACCACTTCACCAAATAACACACTTCATACACCAAATGCTCAACAGAATCACAACCAGCAACATAACACAACACATACTCTACATAACTGATTTCATTGCCTAACTCTTTCCCTACAATTTAGAGGCCTTGTGCCTATGATAGAAACGATATAACACAAACGCATTTTTGTGTTTGTTTGTCCCACTGGTGCAGATAGCCATGTTGGTAATATTACAGTATCATCAAGTGTCGCAAAATTCACTGAATCAAGAGAGCAATTTTCATTGACAAGTGCATTAGACAACTGACTATTACACACACACACTTCTCAATTTTATATTATTTTAAATAGTAACAAGCCCCTTGCTAAATACCATGACTGGCAACATTTCTAACAATACCATGCTCTTACATAATTGACATCCAACACCATAATATCAACAAATCACACAGCACGTATGAAACACAATCACCAGCCAAACACAATAGCACAACTCACATTGCACATACTCTCATACTATGCATAACAAAAGAAATACTAAAATAACACCAGAAACAACAAAACAAACCTCACAACAAAGCATAGAATACAATTATAATTTGACACTTCTAAAAGAAGAAAGAAAAAAACAATGCTGCACACACTTCATGCAGGACACCTGGTGGAGCAGTAGAAACTTGCATGAAAACGTTGAAAGAATAATTGATGATGACGATGATGATGATAATCCTTTCTACTTTAACTACAAGGCTTAAAATTTTGGGGGAGAGGACTAGTTGATTACACCAACCCCAGGGTTTCACTGGTACTTAATTTATTGACCCCGAAAGGATGGAAGGCAAAGTTGACCTCAATGGAATTTGTAGAGATGGAAGAAATACCGTTAAGCATTTCGCCTGACATGCAAACAATTCTGCTAGCTTGCCGCCTTAATAATAGTAACCATTTCTTATTTTGGCACAAGACCAGTAATTTTCAATTACATTGGCTCCAGTGCTCAAGTGTTACTTATTTTATCAACCGTGAAAGGATGAAAGGTGGCGGTGGTGGTGGGGTAATTTATTAAATTGATCCCAGTGCATGATTGGTACTTTATTGGATTGGCTTTGAAAGGATGGTATGATCCCTTTAGCAAGATTAGGGGGGCTAAATCAGTTACATCGGAC
>NC_068994.1:46992975-46995607 GCF_001194135.2 Octopus bimaculoides | reverse complement strand
ATATATATATATATATATATATATATATATATATATATATATATATATATACACACACACACACACAAATGTTGAATTATGTCAAATGAATGAGAGAGGAGGGCTCAATACTTGTTGTAGAATATATAATTTATTGACACTGAATTTTTTATCTTATGACTAAAGTTTCATGTAAAATGTGAGTCACAAGATAACAATTCAGTTTTAATAATAAAAAGAAATGGTAGGTTAATTATGAAAGAAGAGATAACTTCCAGAGCATTAGAATTAAAAAGGATGATAAGGGGGTAGAAGAATAATAAATGACTTTTGTAGCCTGTGGGATCAGGCACATGTCAGTGGATGATATTTTGGAGTAAGGTGTTAGAATAGAAGGAACACCAGAGGTTATGATATTATGCAAAATTGCTTTTGAATTTTGGCACAATGCCAAAAATTTTGGGGTAGTAGGTAAGTCAATCACATCAACCCCAGTGCTCAACTGGTATTTATTTTATTGACTCTGAAAGGATAAAAAGCAAGGTCGACCTTGGTGGAATTTTAACTCAAAACGTAAAGGATGAATGAAATGCTGCTAAGCATTTTGCCTGGCATGCTAACAATTCTATTAAAGAGAGCTTTGGTGCAATATTTTGCTGTTGTTTTATGCATTACATATAGTTGATATAATGTGGTTTCTTTTTCATGCTTTACAATGCCTCATGATAATATCCAATTTGTAAAGCATGAAAAAGAAACCACATCACATCAACCATATGTAATGCATAGAACAACACCAAAATATTTCACCAAAGCTCTCTAATGCTAATGTTGCCTCTTCCTTTGTACAGGATAGCCAAGGTGGTAACATCCACATAACTACATGGTACCATAATTGTCCTCCAACACAGATGTGTTTGATTTCTTGGTTGCATACACAATGGACGATGGGAATATTTGAATCAGATCTAGCAACTCACTGAATAAATTAGTAATTTCCATAAATAATGATATATGTGAAAAAAAAACACACAACAAAGCATCACCAGTTTTGCAGTACAGATTGTATTATGCTGCAAAGAGGGGTCCCATAGGAATTAACCCTTTAGCATTCAGATCACTGTCAAATGTAATACTTATTTATTCAGGCTGTTTTTAATTAATCATGCATTGTCTTGTAGCTTTGAGATTTCAATGATGTGATTGTTTATTTTTAGAATGATATTATAGGGTAGGTATGAGAGGCCAGATCTAGCCAGTTTGAGCATAAAACAGGTAGAATATTTGGGACTGAATATGGATAGCTTAAATGCTAAAGGGTTAAGCGCATAATACACCTGATTAGGTGTAAGGATACAGAATTAGGAAACCACAGTTTGGTGTCCTCACTAGTACAATCTCATGTATATGGCGGGGGTATTAAAGATGAGCTCATTAGAAGATCTTTTACACACTACAAGCATGTGTGTATTCGGTATATACATACACATGTGCCACTTATAAAACTGGTGTTCTATGAAGGGGTCAGTTACATAATCAATAATATATAAACCAACAGAAAAACTACCAAACTGAAATAAGCATTGGGGTTGATATGAATGACTAAAGCCTTTAAAACGGTACCTGAGGAAGGTTGTAGCCCGGTTGACTGAAGCTTGTACAAATGCACACACACACACACACACACACACACACACACACACACACACACACACACAGAAAGGCACATACATGGGTGTAGCCTAGATTTAGACTGAAGGGGGTTCTTGATTATTAAAATGGACCTGCCATTTGCTGTCTAATTTTCATTTTGTATGTGCATGTATATGTATACTATATACACATACATGGCCCAGAAGGGTTCCTCTGGACCTGTTGAATCCAATCCAACCAGCTACGTATAAGTATATATATATGTGTGTGTGTGTGTGTGTGTGTGTGCATGTACATACATACCCCCACAAACAGATGTATACATATACACATACATACCCCCACAAACATATGTATACATATACACATACATACCCCTACAAACATATGTATACATATACACATGCATATATATAAAATTATTATTATTATATAATATATACTATCTTAGATATTATATGAACTATATAATATGAAGAGGAGGAGGAGGAGTGCTTTTAGATACACGTGAACATTATCATGCTTCTCATGTCTCATGACATATTTGGCTAAATTCAGCTACAACTGTGTTTCCATTCTTATGAACACTGAACACTCAACCAAAAGACTATGTGTACACACATGTGCATGCGTGTTTTGTGTTTATATGTGTATGTATATTCTGTATTCCACTATCTTTTCAACAACACACTCTTTCTTTCTCTCTCTCTCTCTCTTAGGCATGCACATAGACACATAAACATGGTAACGACCTAAATTCCCCCCCTCCACCCCCACTTCCACCACTGCCACCTCGTTTACCAAACGGATAGTCAAAAGCCTATTGCCTCTTAGAAAAATGATGAATATTGATTTCTGTAGATGAGTGAGATTGCCAAAAGTTTTCAATACCAAGTGATCACCAATCACCAATAGAAAGGATGGCGGGGGGTGGGGTGGTGGAGCATAGAAGCAGAGTGGAGTGGGAGATATCCAGTTTGCTATAACATATAAACTGCTA
>NC_068994.1:46980833-46992839 GCF_001194135.2 Octopus bimaculoides | reverse complement strand
ATATATATATATATATATATATATATATATATATATATATATATATATACATTCACACATCTGCGCATGTATCTATACACATAATACATGTTCATGCACGTGAATTTCAACATCTATATATATGTGTGTGCATATTGTGGCTTTCCAAGATGGTTGAGGAAGGCATCCATCAAGATACCCTGTACATGTGGAATTTAACATGGAATAGACTATCACACACACACACACACACACACACACCAGCAATAAAAGGCAAGTCCGTTAATCAGAACCATATTCCTAGATGCAATGGCATGGATGTGTTGAGACATTTTGGGAATTCTAGTCTGAGAGTGAATGTTGGTATGGTTTCTCCTAGGTTACAGGAGAGTGTTGAATTCAAACACTGCAAGTTAACCCTTTTGCTTCCCTATTTCTGCTGAAATCCATTACCTTTGTTTCAATTAATTTTCAAACATTGAAGAATTTAGTAAAATTATTTGGTCATTATTAAGCTGGTGTTTGAAATATAGCATAACATTTTGATGGAAAGTTTTAATTTAGATCACATTATCACTTCAGCATTTAAACTGGCCATATTCGAACCAAAAGGTTCTAACTGTTTTATGTTCAAACTGGACACATTTCACCCCTCACACACACCTATCCTACAATATCATTCTAAAAACAAACAATCACATTATCAAAATCTTGAAGCTATGAGATAATGAAAGATTAATTCGAAACAACATGAATGAATAAGTAATCTGAATGCTAAAGGGTTAAAACAAGGATTTTGTACATAGAACAAGAGGTGTCCTCGAGTAAGTTAGTATGAACAGAGTTAATGAACCACCTGGCAATTTGGTAGTAGCAGATAGGCAAAATCATTAGTGTTGGACAAAATGCATTGTGGTATTTAGTCATGGTTCTGCATGTTTGGTTTTGCCTTTCATTCTTCTGGCATTGATAAAATAGAGTGCTAACAATTAATAGGACATTTGAACAACCACTATCAGCTAATAAAAAAAGTGATGCCCACCTTTGCATTACTTTCAGTACAACTCTTGCGCGCGCGCGCGTGTGTGTGTGTGTGTGCGCGCACACGCGTACGTGTGTGTTGTGTTTGAATTAAGGAAAAATGGAATGGGCATGACAGGAGTGCCTTTGATCATAGATCTACTGGTTCAGTGCTGATATGAGATTCAACAACTCAACTACAAATGGCTCCAAAGACCCATTTGTAGTAGTTGAGTTTTGCAATGGTGCACCGGTGATGTTATTTGTTTCGGAGCTGGAAAGACCAGAGTTAATATGGTTGGTGTTCATGTTGACAAATCATTGCTTAACTCTAAGGTCAGCCCAGATGAAGCAGGACCACAATAAATCAAAACGTTTTCAAAAGTTTCTTTATTATTTGTAAGATAATTTGAAGTTGATGTGATTTAACACTTTTGTTACAATATTTTTCTTTGAAATACACCTCTTTGTTTCACCTGATTTCAAAAATAATGAAAAATATAATAAATAACTCAGTCATTATTAAGCAGATGTCTGAAGGCGATAAGCTGGCAGAATTGTTAGTACACCAGGCAAAATGCTTGACGATATTTCGTCTGTCTTTACATCCTGGGTTCAAACTCTGTCAAGGTCAACTTTGCCTTTCATCCTTTTGGGGATCGATAAAATGAGTACCAGTTGCATACTGGAGTTGCTGTAATTGCCAAAATTTCAGGCCTTGTGCCTATAGTAGAAAGGATTATTAAGCAGATGTTTGGAACATTACTTAATAGGAAATTTTAATAGGAAATTATTATTTAGAACAGGAAGCTTGTACCAGAGAACCTGGGGCGTCTTGGGCAGGTTGGTACTAAAAGGGTTAAGAAATGTGGGTTGCTGTTTCTAGCAGGTTGAGCAAACTACATAAAAGACTCCCTCACTGGATCGAATGTTTACAAGTAGGGTTCAGTGGTATGTTAAGGGAGAGAGATGGGGGGGGGGGAACAGGGGCACCATATCTGCACTCATGGTTTCTTCTATTCCCTAAGCTCTGTAATCATGCTCTTACCCACTTTTTTTTTTTTTGGTTCTCAGCCTGTTGCTGCAGTGGTGTGAGACTGCTTGTTTTAGCATTCACAGCTGACCTACATTGTGCATCAATCCACCAGCTGTTGATCCAGTTAGCTCAAGTAGTCAACCAACAAAACAATAAACACACAAACACTCCACCACACACACACATACACAGGTATGTATGTATATATATATATATATATATATATATATATATATATATATATATATATATATATATATATATGTATATGTATATATATATATATATACATATACATACATATATATGTATATATATATACATACACATGCGCACACGTGTGTACATAATGTATATAAGTATGTGTGTATACATTTATATACATGCATGTGTGTGTACATATATGTATGCATATCTATGTGTGTGTGTGTGTATATATATAAATACAGAAATATGATATTGCAAAAGATTACAGTAACATGTGGTGATACTCCAGTATTTGCTTTATAATTGGGGGTAACCTGATGAAAACAGGGGTAAGTGGTGGAGGGGCACTTGTCTTTTACAAGTGCACCCATTTTTAGGTCTCCTGTAATCAAAAGGGGAAAAACTTGATTGAAAAAAATTTCTTTGGCATAATCATTACAGCATCAGAGAGAGTATCTGTACTCAGGGTTCAAATCCTGGTGAGGTCAACTTTTCTTATCTATCCTAGAGGGACAGGGAGTGTGATGATAAAATAGCAGTAACATACTGGGGTAAATATAATAGGTTAAATGCCTTCTCTAAATTTCTGGCATTGCATCTATGTCAGAAACAATTATTAAATACAGTAGGATTGAAGAATCATTAGAACATTGGACAAAATCCCTTGTGGTATGTACTCTGGCTCTTTAGGTTTTGGGTTCAAATTCCACTGAGGTCAAACCTTGTCTCTCACTCTTTTGGGGTTGATAAAATAAAGTACCACTCAAATAGTGCAATCAATGGTGTCAACTATTCATCTTTTCCTCATAACTGCTGGCCTCATGCCTAAATTAGAAACAATTGTTGTTATTGTTATTATTATTATTTAAGGTAACAAGCTGGCAGAATTGTTAGCACATCAGGCAAGATGCTTAGCAGCATTTCATCTGCCTCTATGTTCTGAGTTCAAATTCTGCCACAGCTGTCTTTGCCTTTCATCCTTTCAGGGTAGACAAAATAAATACTAGTTGAAAACTGGGGTCGATGTAATTGACTAGACCATTCCCTCAAAATTTCAGGCCTTGTGCTTATAGTAGTAAGGATTATTATTATTATAACTTTTGCCTTTAACCATAGTATAGTAGAAAGAGTTATTACTATTGTAGCTGTTGTTGTGGAATGGTAGAACCAGTAGAGCATCAAGCAATTCTTTGCATTCTGAGATCAAATCTCAGCATGGTCAACTTTGTCTTTCATCTTTTTGGGGCATCAATAAAATAAAGCACCACTCAAGTATAGGGGGTGCTTGGTGGTATCAACTAATACCCTCCCCTCAAAATTGTTGGCTTTAGATTAGAAGAATCAGTAGAGCATCGAGCATTTTTAGATGCAGTCCTTTATGTTCTGAGTTCAAATCTTGCTGGTGATACCATTTATGTTCCCTGGATTGGCTCTTGTGCGGGTGGCACGTAAAATACACCATTTTGAGCATGGCCGTTGCCAGTACTGCCTGACTGGCCTTCGTGCGGGTGACATGTAAAAGCACCCACTACACTCTCTGAGTGGTTGGCGTTAGGAAGGGCATCCAGCTGTAGAAACTCTGCCAAATCAGATTGGAGGCTGGTGTAGCCATCTGGTTTCACCAGTTCTCAGTTAAATCGTTCAACCCATGCTAGCATGGAAAGTGGACGTTAAACGATGATGATGATGATGATAAACAAGAAAAGTTCAGGCAGCTCAGCAGTTCGGGGTGCAAAGGGGGAGAATAAAGTACTTCACTTGAAAAACAAGTAGGGATTGGCACCAAAAAAGGACCTCAACTGTAGAATATCTCAAGAAACGTCATCCAATGCAAGCCACTATAGAATAACAGGATCTCTTTTATCTTTCATTCGCTTCAGTCATTGGACTGTGGCCATGTTGGGGCACCACATTGAAGAGTTTAGATGAACAAAACAACCCCAGTATTTTTTCCTTTATTTTTTGAAGTCTGGTACTTATTCTATTGGTCTCTTCTGGTGAAGTACTAAGTTACAGGGACATAAACAAACCAATACACACATATTAAAACCTAAATACACTCCCTCCACACACACACTGTTTTATCGTTTTATTTTATAAATAAATTTGGCCAGAAAGCATGAAGCAACAACACCCTTGAGTTTTGTAAGCTTTCCCAGGTTACCCAGCCTTAACCCTTTTGTTACCATACTTTCTTTAAAATACTCTGCTTCTATTTCAATTAATTTTGCAAATAATGAAGAATTTAGTAAAATGTAGTAGAATTTATTAAGCTTGTGTTCGGAATATAAATTGAAATGAAATTTTGATGCAAGGTTTAATCTTAATCATTTTAAAATGATTAGGTATCCACAAAGTCTGGGCACATAGAGTAAATAAAATCATAACATAAACAATTGAATATAAGAAATATTAATTTCTTAAAGTATGTGTTAATCCCCATGTGGGTATGTGGAGTAAATAAAATCATGACATAAACAATTAAATATAAGAAATAATTATTTCTTAAAGTAATCCCCATGTACCCAGACTTTGTGGATACCCTGTAGAACCAAAGGTAGTCTCAGGCAGCTTGGTATTATGGGTTGGATTTGCATCAATAATACAAGGGATTTAACCAAATACATCAACCAGCCCACATGTCCAAACTGGCCAGATTTGACCTCTCACACCTACCCTACAATGTCATTTTAAAAATAAGCCATCACACCATTGAAATCTCAACACTATGAGATAATACATGATTAATTCAAAACAATGTGAATGAATAAGGATTACATTTGATGGAATAATCTGAATGTTACAGGGTTAAATAGTTGTTTAGCCCCAGATTAATACTGAGGAGATCTGTGTGTCCCTCCACTAAATAAACAGAATATATACTGTTGTGATTCGCAGGAGATTTTGGTTGATATTTCTAGCAAGTTGACCAAACAGCCATGTAACAAGTAACTCTATCGTTAGCTCAAAGAATTATTAATCTTTAAATAGGATTTGGCCTATTTATTTTGTAATTCTACAGAGTTGGCTCTAAAAGCATATTGATTTCTCACACATTGGCATAAAGACACAAAACTGGACAGTGGGTGAGGGGAAATAGCACAGCTCTGGCTCTTTTACTTTCTAAGTTCAAATCCCACTGAGGTCAACTTTTACTTTTCATTCCTCAGGGGTTGATCAATGAAGTATGGGGTCAAATTTCCTTAATTAGAAACTAATTATTTCAGTTGTGGTAATAATATAACAATTAGGATTTTTTCTTTTCTTTTTTTTTTGTTGTTGTTGTTGTTGAAGACAGTACAAGGACAAATTGAGAAAAATAAAGGCACAGATATGGTTGTGTGGAAAGAGGTTTGCTTCTTAACCATGTGGCTCTGGGTTCAGTCCCACTGTATGGCACTTTGGGCAAGTGTTTTCTACTTTAACACCAGGCAGACTAAAGCCTTCTGAATGGATTTGGTAGATGGAAACTGAAAGAAGCCTGTCATGTGTGTGCATATATATATATGTGTGTGTGTGTGTACATATATATATATATATATATGTATGTGTGTATGTATGAATGTATGTGTGAGTGTGTGTGTCTTTCGCTTGACAACTGATGTAGGTTTGGTTATGTCCCTCTAACGTAATGGTATGGAGAAAAGAAACTGATACAACAAGTACCAGCTTTAAAAAATAAGTGTAAAGGTTGATTTGTTTGACTAAACCCTTCAAGGCAGAACCCCAGCATGGCTGCAACAAGTGAATAATTAAAGATAAACAAAACAAATATAAATAAACAATAAATAAAAAGAAAATAGCCGTAACAAAAAAAACAAAACAACAAAGATCATGTTATGGAATTATTTACATTATTTACATTTGACGGATATTTGTCCTCATCTTGTTTGTTGTTAACACAACATTTCGACTGATATACCCTCCAGCCTTCATCAGGTGTCTTGGGGAAATTTCGAACCTGGGTTCTCATTCCTAAGGTATTTTTCGATGTTATTATTATTATTATTATTGTTGTTGTTGTTGTGGTTATTGCTCAGGTCACTGCTTTTAACCACTATGCCATATGCCCATGGGCATATGGCGTAGTGGTTAAGAGCACAGGCTGCTAACCCCAAGATTCCGAGTTCGATTCCAGGCAGCGACCTGAATAATAATAATAATAATAATAATAATAACAACAACAACAACAACATCAAAAAATACCTTAGGAATGAGAACCCAGGTTCGAAATTTCCCCAAGACACCTGATGAAGGCTGGAGGGTAAATCAGCTGAAACGTTGTGTTAACAACAAACAAGATGAGGACAAATATCCGTCAAATGTAAATAATGTAAATAGTGTACATAATTCCTCATCTCTTAAATATAGAACTGTATGGTATGGAATTATTTGGAAATAGCTCTGTTAGTAATGTCTTTGGATATACAAGCAATAAATGTTGGAGTGTAGCATTTGCTATAACTGGACATTGCTGTGCTAGACTAATGGACTTGGATGTTTTAATGCGTGTGTGGGTGGGTGTCTGCTGTGTAGGTGTTTCTATAAGTCTGTGTTATATGCAGGTGTGTTTGTGCCTGTATATATATATATGTATGTAGATGTGGGTTTGTTTGTGTATGTTCAGATCCGCATGTGTCCACGCTGTTTAATTTCTATGTTTTTTGGGGGGTTTTTTTAAGATCACTACACAACAGTTATTTCATCCGGTTTTTTTTTCATTCTGAGTTCAAATTCTACTGAGGTTGATTTTTGCCTTTCATCCTTTCGGGGTCAATGAAATAAGTACCAGTTGAGCACTGGGGTTGATGTAATCGACTAGTCCCCTCCCTGCAAAATTTCAGGTCTTGTGCCTATAGTAGAAAGTGTTGTTGTTGTTGTACATTTGTACCCAGAAATTTTCAACAACTGCACGCCAGAAGAAATGGAAAAACAAGTAACTTTATCTCCTAAAAATTCTGACTGTCTTGCGATAAATGAAAAAGTTTTTAATATTATACCAGAGGCACTTAAAACATACTTAAGCACAGATTCAGTGTCTTGCAATAATGAAGAGGAGGTTCAGAACTATCCATTTAAATTCATAAACTCACTCACTCCATTGGGTATGCCTCCTCATCGCCTCAACATAAAAGTAGGGGCTATTGTAATGCTTGCAAGAAATCTTTCAATTAGTCAAGGATTATGTAATGGAACTCGTATGAAAGTGCAAAGACTTCATGAACATTGTGTAGAGGCATCATTGGTAACAGGCTCAAACAGAGGTCGTACAGTTCTAATTTCCAGAATTAAACTTAGCCCAAGTGATGCAAATATTCCATTCACACTAAACAGACTTCAGTTTCCACTTCAACTTGCATATTCAATGACAATTAATAAGACTCAAGGGCAAACATTTGGAAAAGGTGGAATACATTTGCCTCAACCGGTATTTTCACATGGCCACTTATATGTTGCATTTTCAAGAGCATGAGCTATGAACAATATCAAAATATGAGTTATGACACTCAATTGCGATAACAGACAAGGCCAAAGACGTGGTGTGACATACACACAAAATATTGTCTACCATGAAGTACTGTAAGGAAGACCACTGCACCAGCTAGCATCACCACCACACCAGCTACTCCATCATTACACATCCACATTACACCTTTAAGATCAGGGAACCAGTTAGGGGCCTGCTGGATCTCTCTCGGCATACCAGCAAACCACAAAATCGCACCAGCCAGCCAGCATCACCACTACCTCCAAGCCCGTCATATAGATATATGTATATATGTGTGTGTGTGTGTGTGTGTGTGTGTGTTTGTCTCACCACCATCGTTGCTTGACAATCAATGTTGGTGTGTTTGTGTCCCTGTAATTTAGCTGTTCAGCAGAAGAGACTGATAGAATAAGCACCAGGTTTACAGGGAATAAGTCCAGGGGTCAATTTCTTCGACTAAAGGGTAGTGCTCCAGCATGGCCACCATCAAATGACTGAAACAAGTAAAAGAATAAAATAATACCAGAAAAACCTTCTGTACCACTAAACCAAGAAGGTTCTTTGAATATGTTCGATGTATTTTAAGGTTAAATAGTGATTCCGTATACGTTTGTGTAACTGAGATGTTTTGGTTGGATTATATAGTCATTGGTGTTACATTACTTCGAAAATTCTTTAACTATCACAATATACTTTTCTGGGCCTGAAATTTTTGGGGGGACGGAGCCAGTTGACTAGATTGACCCCAGTACACAACTGGTGCTTAATTTATCGACCCTGAAAGGACAAAAGGTAAGGGTCAACCTTGGCAGAATTTGAACTCAGAACGTAAAGACAAACGGTCATAATATACAAACATTTCTCATGGCACCAATACACTGTTTACAGATGCTTACATTTTTTATGTTTTCTTTCAGTTTTTCACAGGTCCAGCTTATTATTATTATTATTATTATTATTATTATTATTATTATTATTATTATTATTATGTAGATTATTTTTAAAACAGAGGATAACAGAACTGTTGGAGTGCCAGACAAAATACCTTCTGTAGTCTTTAGTCATTACTCCTTACACTCTTGATTTCAAATCCTACTGAAATTAACACTTTTATTTACCCTGCTTGTAGTAAAATAAAAGCACCAGTTTAATAGTGTGGTCATTATAATTAACCGTTCCTCCCCACAAATATGTGATCTGGTGTTCATGCTAAAAGCCATTATTTCTATTGTTATTTTTAACCACATTGTTATGTCAGAAAAGATTGGGCCTTTTCATTCAATCCCCCCCCCTCCCCCCTCCCCGTTTCCATCAATATCATCTGTTAGGTCTTTTCTTGAACTTTTGCCAGTTGCAATTAGGCTTCCTAGATCACAGCTTGAATGCCTTTGATCATGCTTCTGATTGATCAATCAGGGCTGACCTATGGCTAAACAACAACAACCACCCCACCACCATGACCACCACCACCACCAAATCTTTCCAACGTGAAAAAGAAGAGAAATCAGCTTTTGCATAATTATAGAAGCAAAGAGATTACTTTCTGAGGATTATGTAATTGATCAGTTGGATAGTGTGGGACAAGGAGAAATAGCGGGGGACAAGGAGAAATAGCGGGGGACAAGCACAGACACATACTTACATACACACATATATGCATACACAACAGGCTTCTTTCAGTTTCCGTTTACCAAATCCACTCACAAGGCTTTGGTTGGCCCGAGGCTCTAATAGAAGACACTTGCCCTAAGTGCCACGCAGTGGGACTGAACCCAGAATCATGTGGTTGGGAAGCAAGCTTCTTACCACATGCCACTCCTGTGCCTATAATATATATATGAAAAATAATTGTATGTTTGTTTATGTTACTGCTGGCGCCACTGCATGTAAATATTGCAAATGGTTATTTGTTAAAAATGTGTAAACAGTTCAAAGAGCCCCAACGACAAATTTTTACTCTAACCTAAGAAAAGGGGTTCACATTTCACTGATCTAAAGCTGTTTTGAGGTGAAAAGGGCAAAAAACAAAATTCTGAAAGAAAATGTTTTTTTACACAGAGCTCTGTGAAATGTGACTGTTTATATAGAAAACAACGACGACGATAGCCATAATAGTTTTTATTTGAAACACAATGCCATAAATTTTCAAGGAGGAAACAGTTTATTATACTGACCCCAGTACATGACTGGAGTTTTTATTTTACCCAATTTGTGAAGCTAAAAGACACAGTCCACCTCAGTGGGATTTGAACTCCAAGGTTCGAATGGAAAGGGTGATTATATGGACTCCAGTACTCAACCGCTATTTTTAAGGATTTCTAGCAAAGAAAGGAAAAGTGAAATGTATCGACCCCCATCCCCAAAACATAACAGGTCACCCACCTTCAATGCGTTTCTATACAGACTCTGTCCAACAAGTTTTACCTCACAAGGTTTGCTTCGATCTGTAGGTATCCTAGGAGACCAATGCCTGCAACAAGGTGCCACACAATGGCATCAAATGCAAAATACATATAGTTTGAGAAAACCACATGGCCATATGCTACAAGGTATTAAAAGTCTTGTGGCAAAAACAATTAGCAACAACAACAACAACATTAGCAATAACAAGAAGAAAAGTGTAAATGATTAGATGCCTTTTGTTTGCAATTTAGCAAACTCTTTCTCTTATATCATTATTATCATTTTATTATTATTATTGTTGTTGTTATTATTTTATTATTGTTGCTGTTATTATTGTTATTATTATTTAATTTTCTATTTATCCCCCCTACGACCACCACCCTCCACTCTGTTCCCTTTCTCTAACAAAAGAAATAAACCAATGAAGTAGATTATTTGGGACTCATTGAAAGCAAAATAAAGACAATAGTTTCACAATGACAATCACATAATTAAACACCTCTTACCAACACCCCTACCCTACCTTTTCTTTCTTTCTTTCTTTTATTATCTTCTTCTGCCACACTTTTTTTATTCTCTTATTTTTTTTCGCTTTTTTTTTGTTTCTTCTTTACTTTAATTTCTCTTTGCCAAATGTTAAGTCTTTTACATAGATAATCTTCCATCCACTCAAGCACTCCCCGCCTCCGTCACTTCACCTTCCCCCCCAGAGAACAAGAATGGGTCTGTAGAAACGGGGGGGGGCGGACAGGGGGGAGGAGCCAAACTAAGATAGCTATTATTTGTCTAGAAGAAGAGGAAGAAGTGGAGGAAAGACAGAGAATGAAAGAGAAAAAGAAAGACCGTAAAGAGGAGTGAGAAGAAGAGAGGGTAAAAAGGAAAAGAAAAAAGAGGAACAAAAAAACAAACACAAAAAATAAAACAAAAGCAGATGTGGCAAAGGAGGAGGAGGAGAAAAGACAGAAGGAGGAAGAGTAGGAGGTGGAAAAGAATTGAGCAGAAACCTGTCTTTTATCAGCTGAATAGCAGTTTACAATGAGTAGGGGTGTTTGGGTGGGAGGGAATGTCACTAATCACTGAGGATGCAGGTGGGGGGGTGGAGAGAAAGATTCTTCGTTTTGGTTTTGTTGTTTTTTTTTACCTATCATTTGTACTTGGAATCATTTTCCAAGAACCA
The DNA here is from genome assembly GCF_001194135.2 of Octopus bimaculoides. Taxonomy (NCBI): domain Eukaryota; kingdom Metazoa; phylum Mollusca; class Cephalopoda; order Octopoda; family Octopodidae; genus Octopus; species Octopus bimaculoides. The sequence goes on along the minus strand of NC_068994.1, from coordinate 46,981,529 downwards.
GTTCCACTGTTCTACAGTCAAATACAATTGCACGACCATAATAGTACCTACCTACTAGTTGTTGGTGTTACTTTGTTGTTTTCCATTCTAACAAAGACCTAACAAAATGTCACTATGTGTGTGTGAGTAACTGTATGTATGTGTGTGTGTGTGTGTGTGTATGTGTATATATAGGTATGTACATATATACGTGTGTACAAGTATACATGTGTATATGTGTGTGTGTGTGTGTGTGTGTGTACGCATGTATTTCACTTTCAACAGCTACCCTAGTTCACACACATACACACACACGCAAACATGGTAACAATAATCCTCCTCACACACACACACACTTTCCATCCCCCCTCCCCTCCACCCTCCACTTCCACCACTGCCACCTCGTTTACCAAACGGATAGTCAAAAGCCTATTGCCTCTTAGAAAAATGATGAATATTGATTTCTGTAGATGAGTGAGATTGCCAAAAGTTTTCAATACCAAGTGATCACCAATCACCAATAGAAAGGATGGCGGGGGGTAGGGTGGTGGAGCATAGAAGCAGAGTTGAGTGGGAGATATCCAGTTTGCTATAACATATAAACTGCTACTTTCACAAATCTGTATCTTTCAACAACTTCTATCATGCTATCTCTCTCTCTCTCTCTCTCTCTCTCTCTCCTGTAATCAGACCATACAATAACACTCCCCCCCCCCC
>NC_068994.1:46975168-46980797 GCF_001194135.2 Octopus bimaculoides | reverse complement strand
CCAACTGATTCTCTCTCTGATGATGTGAGGACCATGAGACGACTGCCTGCAACTACAACCCATCTACAATTGTTTGGATGCTGTTTTGATACTAGTGTTGAATTTGGTACTATATAGTGAATCTTTTGTTAAAACCACCTGAGATTGTGTGTGTTGTGTAACAAAACCTTCATGAACTAGAAACCCTAAATAAAGTATTACTCCAGCCAGAATTGCAACCCTTATGAAGGACAATCACACAGTATCAGTGTATGGTATGATATAAACAACAAAACCACCATAAACCAGGGACCCCTTACACACCCACACATATTTATATTCTAAGTGCAGGCATGGCTTTGTGGTATGAAGCTTGCTTCCCAACTACATGGTTCTGGGTTCAGTCCCATTGTGTGGCACTTTGGGCAAATGCCTTTTACTATAGCTCCAGGCCAACCAAACCCTTGTGAGTGGATTTGGTAGGCGGAAACTGAGAGAATCCCATCATATATGTGTGTGTGTGTGTGTGTGATTATGTCTGTCCCCCACAATTGCTTTGACAACAGGTGTTGGTTTGTATGTCTCCAGGTAACTTAATGTTTCAGCAAAAGGGGCCTATAGAATAAGTACCAAACTTTAAAAGTAAATTCATTCATCTGAAAAACCCTTCAAGGCTGCAGTTCAATGGCTGAGAGAGGGGAGAGAGAAAGAGGACAAACAGGCAGATAGACATACACATATAGGATAGCATAAATCACTGTGTGAAACCAAAGAAACAATGTTATATCCAGTTATGTCCCTTTACTTTCAATTGTCTTTGCCTTTCTTCCTTGAGAGGAGTACGACTGATTAAAACCCTAGACAATGGTAAAGGTAAGGATAAAGATAAAGTTACTTTCTCGGGTCATGCTGACTCATAAGGGCTGGTTTCCCAGTTTCCATGGCGTATATATTCCCCACCTGGACAGGATGCTGGTCCATCGCAGGATTGCTCATTTCTGCTAGCAGAGTGAATTGGAACAATGTGAAATGAAGTGTTTTGCTCAAGAACACAACGCGTTGCCCGGTCCAGGAACCGAAACCACAATCTTACGATGAGTCCAATACTCTAACCACTAAGCCATGCATCTCCACTGTTTAACCCTTTAGCATTTAAACCAGCCAGATCTGGCTTGTCACATGTACCCTACAATGTCATTCTAAAATTAAACAATCATTTCAATGAAATCTTGAAGCTATGAAATAATGTATGATTAATTCACAACAATGTGAATAAATAACCATTACATTTGACAGAGTAATCTGAATGCTTAACTCTTTTGAATGGATTAACCCTTTTGAGCCGATTAAGCCTATTGTTACCATATTTCTATAGACATAGACTGGCTTTTGTTTCAATTATCTTTTGAAAATAATCAAAAATTTAATCAAATAATTTTGTCATTATTAACCCTTTGACATTTAAACTGGCCACCACTTGTTTTATGTTCAAACTGGTCAGATCTGGCCTCTTACACCTGTCTATCCAGGAATGTCATTTTAAAAATATACAATCACATCATTGAAATCTCTACAAGACAATACATGATTAATTCAAAACAATGTATTACATTTGACAGAGTTATCTGAATGCTGAAGGGGTTAAGATAGTATTTGGAACATCAATTGGAAATATTGATGGAACATTTTACAACAATCACAAAACTAGAAGTGTTCTCCAGCTTGGTTTAGTATTCCACAGACATGGTGCCATTACTATAATTCTGAGGCTGAATCAGTGTGTCCTGGTAATATATTTACTTTAATCCTTTGGACAAGAGGTATTACTAGTATTACTATTATTGTTATTAATATTAATATTGTTGTTGCTGCTATTAATTAATCACAATAGAAGTTGGTTGGTTGACTAGTTGGTAGTCTTTTACTTAGCTTCAGCTCTTTTGAATTACAGGTACAATTCAATCTGCCCAAAGCGTTTCTGTCTCTCCAAGGTGCCAAACAGATCATTTGAATAACATAATCAGGAGGCAAAATTCCAAATAATGCAGCTATGCTTTCAAACATACACACACAGATATGCAAACAACATATACATTTGACAATCTTAATCAAAGAATGACGGAGAGTGATATCCACTAAAGAATTCAATACATAGGTCAGAGTATATTTATATTTGAATGCAGACTCTATGATTAAATTAGGTGTTTCATGTTACTACAAACTTTCTTCCAAAGCCAGTAGGCTGTGCGGTAAGTAGCTTGCTTACCAACCACATGGTTCCGGGTTCAGTCCCACTGTGTGGCACTTTGGGCAAGTGTCTTCTACTATAGCCTCGAGCTAACCAAAGCCTTGTGAGTGGATTTGGTAGACGGAAACTGAAAGAAGACCGTCGTATATATGTATATGTATATATATATATGTGTGTGTGTGTGTTTGTCCCCCTCAACATTGCTTGACAACCAACGGTGTGTGTTTACGTCCCTGTAACTTAGCGGTTCAGCAAAAAAGAGCGATAGAATAAGTACTAGGCTTACGAAGAATAAGTCCTGGAGTTGATTTGCTCGACTAAAGGCGGTGTTCCAGCATGGCCGCAGTCAAATGACTGAAACAAGTAAAAGAGCATATTTAAACCTGCACCTGGCAGGAACAGGTCTTATGCTATGAAATGAGTGTTTAAAAAAATATGAGAGGAAGGGGCAGAATAGGTTCCCCGTTGTAAAGGAGTTAACATGGTTATTCATGTTTAGAACAGAAGACAAGAATGATCAGGAAGCTGGAAAGCGATAAGATGGTGGCGATGAGGTGTTCAGGTGGCCTCTCAACTTACAAAGCGAGCAGACGTAAATAGAGACAGGTAAACTAGGAGCAAGAAGGGATTCCAAGAATATACAGGGAAGCAAGAGATGAAAATATGTGTGTGTGATCATTGTTTCAATGTGGGCTTTTTCCATGTTAATACGAGTTCGGTGAGACTTACTGAGGCAATTTTTCTATGGCTAGATACCCTGCCTGTCACCGACCCACACTGGTTTCCAAGTAAGGTACTATTATTCCTGGCCCTTTGAACACCAAGCTCTTGAACAACCAGTCCAGCAGATGTAAACAATGAAACTGTGTGTGTGGTGGCATTGTTTGTGTACAGTGCACAAACAATATCAAAGACAATGGCTTGAGACACACACACACACACATCGGGTCATTTAATCCCAACTCAACATTCAGTCATATTATAGGTGGTAAAGCCCAGCATCTCTGTAGTCCAACAGCTGAAGCTAAGTAAAAGACTACCAGCCAGCCAGCCAGCCAACTAACCAACTTCCATTGTGATTACTTAATAGCAACAACAACAATATTAATATTAATATTGATAACAATAATAAAAATAATACTAATAATATTAATGATATTAAGAATAATATTAATAATACTAATAATACCTCTTGTCCAAAGGATTAAGGTAAATATATTTAATAACAAATCAATATGGATTAAGAGGATTATGTTGGAGATACAGCTTGAAAATATTTAGTGATAAAATACGTATAAATGATTATCTTCACAATATGTTGTTTGGTTGATTGCTTAGCTAGTCATGTGCTTTGGTCTTGGTGTTTTTTTGTTTTTTTTAAATCTATGTAAAACTGTGTGATTGTATCCAATGGTTCCAGTTGCTTCGAACACCTTGTTAACGTCCAAATGGTTTAAGAAGAGGTAATGACCCCCTTCGGTCAAGAATGACCATGGAGTTGCACCTAGAATGTTCCCTTCTGAGGCACAAGTCCGGGCGAAGTTATTAGTGGAAGACCAGCAATCGCTCATGCATACCAGCCTCCCCTCTCTATGCCAATGATGTTATCCAAAGGAAAGGCAAAGGCCGATACAGCTTGGCATCAGTGACGTTGAAACAGAGTTCATCTTTGACAACATCTAAAGTTTCCAGGAGACCATTGTCGGTCTTACCCATCACCTAGATTTATTATGTAGAACTTTCACCAACTGCTTTGCCCAACTTGTAAGAGGGCAGTGAGGGTAGGTGCCAATGGTTTCAAGTTTTGGCATAAGGCAGCAATTACAAGGAAGGTGCTTGACTGGTCCTTATTTTATCAATTCTGAAAAGATGAAAGGCAAAGATGACCTTAGTGGAATTTTGAACTCAGAATATAAAAATCCAGAAGAAATGCGTAGGCGTAGGAGTTGGCTGCGTGGTAAGTAGCATGCTTACGATCCACATGGTTCCAGGTTCAGTCCCACTGCGTGGCACGTTGGGCAAGTGTCTTCTACTATAGCCTCAGACTGACCAAAGCCTTGTGAGTGGATTTGGTAGACGGAAATTGAAAGAAGCCCGTTGTATATATGTATATATATGTGTGTGTGTGTGTGTGTGTGTGTGTGTGTGTGTGTGTGTGTGTGTTTGTCCCCCCAACATCGCTTGACAACCGATGCTGGTGTGTTTACGTCCCCGTAACTTAGCGGTTCAGCAAAAGACACCGATAGAATAAGTACTAGGCTTACAAAGAATAAGTCCCGGGGTCAATTAGCTCGACTAAAAAAAGGTGGTGCTCCACCATGGCCACAGTCAAATGACTGAAACAAGTAAAAGAGTAAATGCTAGTAAGTTTTTTGCTCAACTCAGCAATGATTCTACCAGCTCTTCACCTTTATTTTTTACTTATTTCAGTCATTTGACTGTGGCCATGCTGGGGGACTGCTTTGAACGGTTTTTTGTTGAACAAATCAACCCTAGGACTATTATTAATTTTTTTTGAAGTCTAGTACTTATTCTGTCGGTCTCTTATACTGAATTGCTAAGTTACAGGGATGTAAACACATCGACACTGGTTGTCAAGTGTGTGTGTGTGGGGGGGGGGAACAAACACAGACACAAAGATACACACATAGATATACACATACATATATCATCATCATTTAACGTCTATTTTCCATGCTAGCATGGGTTGGACAGTTTGATGGTAGCTGGCCAGCTGAAGAACTAACTGCCCATGCTCCATGTCAGTTTTGGCATGGTTCCTAAGGCTGGATGCCTTTCCTAATGCCAACCACTTCACAGAGTGTACTAAGTGCTTTTAACGTGACCCCAGCATCTGCGAGCCTGTAAGATTAGGAATGCTCAGCTGGAGAGGGATGCAAGGGACATGCCTGTATGGTGTATACAGCAAGCTTCTTTTCAGTTTCTGTCTACCAAATCCACTCACAAGGCTCTGGTTGGCCTGAGGAAGACACTTACCCAAGGTGCCATGCAGTGAGACTGAACCTGGAACCATGTGGCCGGGAAGCAAGCTTTGTACCACATAGCCACGCCTGCACCTTAATAACAATTTTTTCTCATTTTGGCACAAGGCTAGCAATTTTTTGCAGTTGGGTGGGGGCAAGTTGATTACATCAACCCCAGTACTGGACAAGTATTTTTTTTATTTTATCAACCCTGGAGGGATGAAAGGCAAAAATGACCTAGGTGGGATCTGAACTCAGAACATAAATAGCTGGAAAAAAAAAAATACCACCAAGCAATTTGTCTGATGTGCTAATGATTGTGCCAGCTCTGCTGGGGGGTGGGGAGAGCTACAGTGAATTACATGGACCAGTACTTCTCTGGCTCTTCATTTTAATAATAGTGTTTTTTAACACAGTA
>NC_068994.1:46966701-46974211 GCF_001194135.2 Octopus bimaculoides | reverse complement strand
AATCCTATTATATTCTAATAACTAAATATTCTTTTCTACTCTAGGCACAAGGCCTGAAATTTTGGATTTTGGGGGAGGGAGCCAGTTGATTAGATTGACCCTAGTACGCAACTAGTACTTAATTTATCGACCCTGAAAGGATGAAAGGCAAAGTCGACCTCGGCAGAATTGTTATAATTAATTATTAGCTGGCTCTGAGGTAAGAAGCTTGCTTACGAACCACATGGTTCCAGGTTCAGTCCCACTGCATGGCACCTTGAGCAAGTGTCTTCTACTATAGCCTCGAGCCAACCAAAGCCTTGTGAGTGGATTTGGTAAACAGAAACTGAAAGAAGCCCGTCGTATATATGTATATATATATGTGTGTGTGTATATGTTTATGTGTCTGTGTTTGTTCCTCAGCATCGCTTGACAACCGATGGTGGTGTGTTTACGTCCCCGTAACATAGCGGTTCGGCAAAAGAGACCGATAGAATAAGTACTAGGCTTACAAGCAATAAGTCCTGGGGTCGATTTGCTCGACTAAAGGCGGTGCTCCAGCATGGCCACAGTCAAATGACTGAAACAAGTAAAAAAGTAACTGTATTAAAAAATGTGACATATTTTCATACAAAGAATATGAAATTCATTATATAATAATTCTTTCTAATCTTGGCACAAGGCCAGCAATTTAAAGTAGCAGGTGAGGGTGTAGTTGATTACCCAATTGGTACTTTTGTTTTATCGACCCAGAAAAGACAAAAGGCAAAGACAACCTCAGCAGTAATTGAACTCAGAATGTAAATAGTCACTAAGCATCTTGTCCAATATGCTAATGGTTTTGTCGTTTTCCCCCCCTTAAATTCATTTAATGACATAGCTATGACTCTCCAGGAAGAACAGGTAGGGGGAATCAGTAATGGAAATGACAATGTATGCATTCTGATAAAACACCTTCACCGATTCCATCCAAGACATTAAGCCTTCTCGTGGCAGTCAAAACACTATTTAAAAAAAAAAACAATTTCCAAATAGAAATAAGCCGCAGAGTATGAGAGTAAAAAAAAACAAATTAAAAAAAAATACAGGGCTAATAATTGGTTCGATGTTAATGGGGGGCAAAAAATGGCCCTAAACATGAGAAAAATAAAACTAGGACTCACAATTTTACACAGAGCTCCCAAAAGAGACCTACATATTCTGTACTTCTGCACAAGAAACTTCTAATCTAAAAACCGCAAAATTCACAACTCCATGGAGGAGTTTCTATGCAGTCACTAAGTTTGCTTAAAATAACAGCCAAACTACTCTGAAATCCAACTGTATTAACTTTAAAAAAAATATATGAAAAAAAAGAAAGATGGGATAGTCATGACTGGAACGTCTGTAATCATAAGCCTGTTCAATTAGCCTTGACCTGAGACTAAGGGACAGCATAATAAATCATAATACATTTCTTGGATTCTACAAATATCCAGTAGTATCATAGCACAACTTACACCAAACACATTCTATACAATCAGCTTCCAATACTGTGTCAACGTACACACACATATATGGTACACAATAAAAGCAGCACAATAGATGAATAAATAATAATAAAAATAGTCACAGCACATCAAATAACATGAATATGGTAGGTCTCTCACTGAGTTGAAAAGCTTCCATCAACTGAGATTATCTTAGCAATTAGTAAACAAAATTTTTGTGGCTGTTTGAGAGCTAAACAAAAAGAAAAAAAAAAGAAACGAAACAAAGGGAGGTAACTTCATTAAGATCAGCTAACGGAAATTATTGGACAACATACAGATTATAGAGTAGATTTGGCTCTTTAAAACTGACTAGTGGTCAAAAACAACAAACATATTTTGGCCTTATTAGACTTTCATAACAAAGGATATTCTACTCAGTTGGCAAGACAAAGAGAGATCCATATACACAGAGAAATGGAAGGAATGGAGAAGCATTGATTATGAATATCAGCAACAATGGTTGAGGGGAGATTTCATATCTTACATATTTCACTTGTTTTAGTCATAGAATTATGGCCAGGCAGAGACAATGCCTTGAAAGACTTCTTTTAGAAGAACAAATCCACCCTAGTACTTGTTTTTTTTAAAGATCTGGTAATTATTCTATCATTCTCTTTTGCTGAACTGCAAAGTTATGAGGGCATAACAAAACCAGTTGTCAAGCAGTTTCCATGCCGGTTTCCATGGTGTATATATTGCCCACCTGGACAGGATGCCAGTCTGTCACAGGATTACTCATTTCTACCAGCCGAGTGGACTGGAGCGATATGAAATGAAGTGCTTTGCTCAAGAACACAATGTGTCACCCAGTCCAGGAATTGAAACCACAATCTTACTATCATGAGTTCAACACCCTAACCACTAAACCACATGCCTCCGCTGACAGTGGTGCTGCAGGGTAGATAAATGCCAATGGCTAAAATCAGTAAAAGAGTAAAACGCTAAAGAACAAGTGAAATGTCCTGTGGTAATGTATGTGCAGATGTATACATAAATTTATAAAACATGAAGATGGAAAAAACAGGCTTTAACTGCAAATTACAACATTTGTTTCTGTGTCTGATACCCTCATATATCATTAAAGTCATTCTATATAGTATGATTATATAAATGAATATGATACAGCAACAGTTGTGTTGGTGCTTCATCAGGTAGAATGCTCTTAGGCACTGTGATTATTATTATTATTATGATTATTATTATTATTATTATGATTATTATTATTATTATTTAAGGCGGCGAGCTGGCAGAATCATTAGCACGCCAGGCGAAATGCTTAGCGGTATTTCGTCTGCTGCTACATTCTGAGTTCAAATTCCGCCGAGGTCGACTTTGCCTTTCATCCTTTTGGGGTTGATTAAATAAGTACCAGTTACGCAATGGGGATCGATGTAATCAACTTAGTCCCTTTGTCTGTCCTTGTTTGTCCCCTCTGTGTTTAGCTCCCCTTGTGGGCAATAAAGAATTGAATTATTATTATTATTATTATTACATACATATATATATACATAACACTTCAAATATTTATTGGCACAAGGCCAAACGTTTATGTAACAGGTATATATAATTTAATTGATTAAAGAATCTACCCTAGCACAGAACCGATACTTGCTTTATAAATCATAGGGGTAGGGTCCAGCAAAAGCTGACCAAATGAGGAGGGGCTGCATCAAGGAAGTATCTACATGGTTGCTTAATTAACTGGAAAAAAACCCCAGCTAAGTCTCCTTCATTTCACATCTAAACTGGCTTAACCCCTTTATTGTTCAAATTACTCTGCCAAGGGTATAGCTTATTTGTTCATATTGTCTCATAACTTTGAGATTTCAATGATATCATTGTCTATTTTTAGGATGACATTCTAGGGTAGGTGTGATAGTCTAGACCTGGGCATATTTGGGCTAGATATGACCAGTTTAAATGCTAAAGGGTTAAGCAAAGTTAGAGGAAATACTGGATAATGTAGTCCCAGATATATATGCTAAGTTTGAAAAAAATGAAAAAAAAAAAAAAAAAGACATGATGGTCAGGGTCTGGAATGCTTCTTGGCATAGGTCTGCTCACTCAGGGGGTAATTGTGGTTAGATAAGAAAAGTCCAGAAGACTAGAGCAAGGGTATATTTTCACAGATAAACTGGAGGTGATAGACTCAGCACACACACAACCCATAAAACGCAGAAGCAGAGATGAATGGTGGAAGGGATACGTGTAGGAAGGGTAAGATTAACCAGCACCCCCACCCCCGCTGTCCTCTCTCCAAACTATTGGCCTGGATGTCAACTACTTCCACGGCCACTTGTTTAGGCTAATGGCTCCAGTGTGAAGCCAATGCACAAACACAAACCAACATTGTGATGTGGGTGGTGGTGGTGGGTCTAGGGTTCGCTCCCACCAAACTGTACTTTAAGGTGCTTGTATGAAAAACAAGGGCGGCAGGGTGTGACTGTACCCTGTACCCTATATACTAGCTCTCTTGGTGTGTGGCATCCTCCCCAACACTACCGCCTACATGTTTACAAATGATGGCTCCAGTGTAAATGTAGATACTCACACATACTCTTCCCCTATCCCTTATCATTACCCCACCCCTCACACCCAGCAGCAATAGAGGCGGTGATGGTGGTGGGGGGAAAGGTTCCCTCCATGAATTGGTGATGATTAAGTCTGTCATAGCTGTTGTTATGGCGGTCGTGGTGGTTTACTCCCAGTTTAATCCTGATCAAAGGCGTTCCAGCCATGACAACCCTGTCTTTTTTCAGACATTGTATATCCCTGGACTACATAATCTAATGTCATTTCTTTCTTCCTTTTAAATAGCAGAATGTGATTTTAAGGAGATTTGGTTGCTATTTTAGCAAATCAAGTGACCATAGAGATTCTTTCTATTGGCAAAGAAACCTCAACCTGCTAGAAATGGCAGCCAAATCTTCCAAAACTTACACCCTATAGTTTTAGACAAAATAAACGATACATTAAATGATAACAGTCCTAGATACACTATGTCTGAAAATAAAAATGGGGTGGTCCATGACTCAACTTTGGTCACAGTTTTAACCTACATTAGAAGTGATTTAGAGTTGGAACCAAAGAGGCCCAAAGCTCTTAAAAGATTTTGGTGCTCCAAATATATGTAATTCAAAATATTTATATATCTCTTTCTAGGGCAGGTAAAATTCCCGAGATCCACGGACAAGTTCTCTCCAGTGGTCTTTGTCCCTCATCATTGCCGCCATGTCCTGCGTCTTCCAGAGACCCGTGTCTGTCCTTAAGGCATCAACATGTGTCATCCTCCATCTCTCTCTCTCTCTCCGAGTGTATCCATGTAGAGGCTTCCACAGGAGCACTGAGTGCAATATCAACTCTGAATGATGGTGAGCATGTCCAGCTAACCTCAGTCTCTTTTGTGTTATTTTCAAGCTAACTATTGGGAGGCTCTTGTACAGTTCTGAGTTCTCCATCCTCAGTGTATACTGATTAATGTTCAGAGCCATCCTCAGCATTCTTGTGTAGCAGCCATCTACCATCTGAGTGAGTTTCTTGGTCAGTGTCCAAGTCTCAGACTCATACAAAAGCACAGACTCCACTGCAGCAGCAAAGAGACGGATCTTTATATTCTTTTATTCTTTTACTAGTTTCAGTCATTTGACTGCGGCCATGCTGGAGTACCACCTTAAAGAGTTTTTATTGAAGAAATCGACCCCAGGACTTATTCTTTGTAAGCTTAGTACTTATTCTATCGGTCTCTTTTGCCAAACCGCTATGTTACGGGGGCATAAACACACCAGCATCAGTTGTGAAGTGATAGCAGGGGGGACAAACACACACATATAAATACACGCATATATATACAAGTTTCTTCAGTTTCCATCTACCAAATCCACTCACAAAGCTTGGGCACCATGCAGTGGGACTGAACCTGGTACCATGTGAATGGGAAGCGAACTTCTTACCACAGCCATGCCTGTGCCTTTATATATTCTTTTCTTTTTTTTCTTTTACTTGTTTCAGTCATTTGACTACGGCCATGCTGGAGCACCACCTATATATATATATATATATTAATTCTTAATTCTTTGAAACGCCGGTGTTTTAAAGGTGGCAGCTGATGAAAGAGATGTTTCTATGTGGCCTGCTTGTTTGTTGTACCTTGTTTATCATTTTGTCCATGTTCTTTTGCCACGTCATGTACCCAGTTATGTATCTATATGTACATATAGATGAAGGTATGTACATACATGTACATATATATGCATATATGAGTATATATATATATATATATATATATATATATATACACACACACACAGACGACAGGTTGCCACCTACTGAATCCACTCACAAGGCTTTGGTTGGCCCTAGGCTACAGTAGACACATGCTGTAGATGACACGTGATGGGACCGAACCTAGAACCATGTGGTTGAGAAGCAAACTTCTTACTACACAGCCATACCAATAATTTTCAAATAGTGTAGATTAGGGTTATTATAAGAATTAATAAATGTGGAAAAAAGAAAAAGATGATGGTCTCACACAAATACATACTGACACACACACACATCTAGAAAATGAATCTTGGAGTTTTGAAAAAAAAAACAAAAAAAAAACAGTGATGTGTATCAGTATGTATGTGCCCCCAACCTTTTCTTTTTAACATTTAATTCCAATATAATCGTAATCTACACCATCTGAACGGTATTTGTAGAAAATTACATTAAAAATATCAATTTTTCCGAAAGTTATGAGGAAACAAAGTGAATGGGTGGGCAACATTTGTGTAAGTTAGATAGCGTTATTCAACATCTCATCTTTTCTATTTTGAGATGATGGGTTGTGAACTGTGGAGAAAATTTGACTGTTATTTCTAGCAGATCGATCCAGCGCTCGGAGATGAGGTTTCCCATCTTTTACTGTTGCAATTACTTGCTGCAATTGCAGCTGCAGTTACTGCTGCAGTCGCTGCTGTTTCCAAAGCCGTTATTGCTATATATAAAGTGTCTTGACAACTCTCCAACCTCTCCCCCCCACTTCACACCATAATAGGATAGCCCGGTTGTGGCGGTGGCGACAGAGATACGGAGGAATTGGAGTAAAGAGGGGATGGGGGGGCGAGAAGAAGAAGCAATATGTGTGTGTGGACGGGGGTGAACGCGTAGGAGAGGTAAACCGGGATCAAATGAAATGCAGGGCTCTTGAGAAAATAGAAGAGAGGGTCGGTTTGCTTCAGTGAATGATTTGGTGAAGAAGAAGAAAAGAGCGGTAGATAGAGTAAAAAGACGACGGGGAAGTCGACATGGAGACTCTTTGAGGAGAGGAGGTGAAGAGGTGGTGGGAGGAAGGGCAACTAAGTGAAGGAAATGAGTGGACAACGGAGAATTATAGGGGTTCGAGAAAGATAGCCGAGAGATAGACAGACAAATACATAGAAATGGAGAGAGAGAGCGAGATAGACAGAGAGTGTGTGTGAAGGACGGAAGGAATGCGTGTGTATGTATGTGTGAACGAGAGAGAAAGAGAGAGAGAGAAAGAGAGAAACGTTGTTGAGTGAAGTTTTCATTCAACTAGTTTCCTCGTCATCGAAACGAGTAGCGGAAGGATTCCCGGATTCAACCAACACATTCATTTGAATAAACGCATGTATGCGTTTATTCAAATGAATTTGTTGGTTCTCTCTCTCTCTCTCTCTCTTACGCACACACATTTTTACCCATCTACATACAGCTATCCAACTACATACACACGCACGCATACACATCTACTCCTTCTTCCACCACCACCTTTCACACCAACATCATAACCACCGACAAGAACAGCGCCCATATTACTCTCAAAGGGGATGAGGAAGAGACGGGCGTCAGCCTGTGCATTTGCTTGTGTGTGCGTGCGTTCGTGTGTGTGTGTGTGTGTGTGCTATTGCGCCCATGTGTGCGTGTGGCGTCAGTGTGTCGGCAAATGTCGGTCAGGCTGCCGCCACAAGAACACACACAGGTAGTGGGAGGGG
>NC_068994.1:46956071-46966614 GCF_001194135.2 Octopus bimaculoides | reverse complement strand
TTTAAAGGACTGATTCCCCTCCTTCACACACACACACACCAATGGGGACTTTCCTTATCTGCTTTCTATTGTGCTTACCCTCCCCTCATATACAATTATATGATGAGTACATGCATGCATATATATATATATATATATATATATATATATATATATACATCTCCATGTGTGTGTGTGTATCTGCGTATATAGGAGAGAGAGAGAGAGAGAGAGAGAGACAGGCGAAAGCAAGTAACGAGTGCGATATCTGCTTTAGAATTAAAAGATTATATACACACACGACTAATTCAAACAGATATTTTTAAATTGAAATTTAATTTGTAGGATATGCGATTAAACAGAAAATACAAGTATTGGACACGCGGATATGTGAGTATGAGCGAACGTGGTTGCTCTGTATGTATGTGTGTGTGTATACACATATACATGTACAGAAACAATATATGCATACACACACGAATATGTATACACATATATAAATATTCATAGGTATATGCACACATGCATATATATATATATACTTTGATTGAATGTATGTAAATGTTAGTGAGTTTTACCAGTGTTTCGATTCATCATCACCGCGTTAGTTCGCCGTGGGTGCGAGTGTGTAAGTGACAAAACAAAACGGTATCAAATAATGGTATGTGAACTGATAAATGGTATAAGAACATCAAGCAAAAACAAAGCAAAGAAGAAAAATGCAGCACGCAATGATATCAGGACTCGCACTCTTTCTTGTACATAAATCTATAAATAGGTTTACTACGTAAACAATTCAACCGAGGATAATTTAAATTCAAAACTACAGCACATTCTACACTATCACCTTCCGATGCTATAACATAAATCACACAACAGACATTCTATACAATCAGCTCCTGATAGTATCAACACAACTCGAACATCTCTACTCAAATAATTCTATATAATCGCTCCATCACCATCACCACTACTGCCGATACTATAACACAGCTCATATCACATATTCTACAGAAGCACGTCCTGATACTATAATGCAACTCTCGCAGGCAGCGCACATTCTATGCAATCACCGCTCTCTAAATATTATATTACACAAAAAACACACAGTACCTACCACACACACACACACACACACACAACTGCCTTGTGATACTGTGGCAAAAATTCAACATTCATTCTACACATCCGAAACATAACAAAAGCATAAAACATGCTATACAATAAATATTCTACACTATCACCTCCCAACACAACACAATACAGAGTCTACAAGATTATTTCTCCAACAGCTATAACACAACTCATATAGCGTACTTTACACAATCACTTCCTAATAAATACTATCATACAGCATATTCTACATACAATTACCTCCCCAAAAACTATCGTACAATTCGCACAATACATATTCCAGAACATAAACAGCCAGATTACAAGAAAAACAACCTCTTCTCTTTCTCAATCCACAAAGTCAGATCTCAATACAAGAAATGACTTTTGAAGAAGCCTAAACATGGTTACACAACCTCCTAGAAATAACAGTCGAATCTTCAAGGAAGGTTTGATTACTACACTCTTTTGTTTGAAGAAAGAAAAGGAGACATTGAATGATGTAGTTCTATATGTCTAAAAAGCTGAGACCTGACCTGGAGCTCAAGAACAACAAAGAGGAGCATAAAAAAGACAATAAAAAACACCACATCAAAACAAATGCCATGCAACACAAGCGCCTTTTCACACTACATGACAGAGCCTCTCTACTTGCTAGAAATAGCATCCCAAATCGACTTTAAATCAAATCCTATTGCCTGAAAGGAGTAAAATACAGATTGCATAAGAAATGTGGTATTAAGATGCACAATCAAGAAAAAACAAAACAAGAAAAAAAAAGGATGTGATGGTTACCACTAACTAAATGCCTTTGATTCCTGATTGGTCAGCTTAATTAGAACTGATCTGGAGTTGAACAACAAAATGCTGCAGCAAAATGACTGAAAACAACTTGTATTTGTTTATCATAATAATAATAATAATAATAATCCTTTCTACTGGAAGCACAAGGCCTCAAATTTGGGGGAAGGAATTAAGTCAATTACATAGGCCCCTCCCCAGTATGCAACTGGTACTTATTTTATCGATAATGAAAGGAAAAGTTGACCTGAGAGGAATTTGAACTCAGAACGTAAAGACAGATGAAATACCGCTAAGCATTTTTGCCTGATGTGCTAACGATTCTGCCAGCTCGCCGCCTTAAATAATAATAATAATAATAATAATAATAATTATTATTATTATTATTATTATTATTATTATTATTATCCTTATCCTTTCTACTAAAGGCACAAGGCTTGAAATTTTGGGGGAGGGGACTAGTCAATTGCGTCAACCCCAGTATGCAACTGGTACTTAATTTATCAACTTCAAAAGGATGAAAGGCCAAGTCAAACTCGGCGAAATTTAAACTCAGAACGTAAAGACAATTGAAATACCGCTAAGCATTTTGCCTGGCGTGCTAACAATATATGAAATGCAAAAATTCATAGGAACATGATGCAGCATTGGGGTAACTAGACATGGAAAGTAAACTTATAAGGGGTTTTTTTTGTTTGTTTGTTTGTTTTTTGTTGTTTTTTTTCTTGTTAAAAGTAAACAACATATATTGTAGAAAAGTAGATTTAACTTATGAAAAGTGAACTCTGTTGAAACCACTCTGAACACGAAAGAAAAAAAATAATAAAGAGATCAAACAAGTCTCAGTTTTCGTTAATTTAGTTCTGAGTGAGTGTGTATTTACTGTAAATAACTGTATGCGGCTATTCTTTCTGGTTACACAGAATAAAAACAAAAAACAAAACAAAAAAAAAAGGGTTGACTGCAGTATTTACCTTTTCACAGTGAAGCTACAAGTGTGTTTACTAATCAACACATACATTTACAGTCCTATACTCTCTCTCTCTCTCTCTCTCTCAGTATATATATATATATATATATATATATATATATATCATTCGCCATGATAGATCGCTAGCCACAACACATTCTTTTTTTTTTTTTTTCTTCCGTATTTCTCTCCTTGTTTCTTTCTGTGTTCCTTTCTGTGAGAGAGCTTAGGCTCGAAACGTTAAAGACTTTTTCACTTCCCGAGCGTTATACTAAATACATCTGTTTGTTTTCTACACCACCTGTCTTCGTCTTTTGTTGTTTTTTTTTTGTGAATTCTCCCTATATATAAACCACTGGTTTAGACAGAACAACAAATCACTATTCACCATTTCACATCCGTTTCCCATGCTGACATGGGTTGGAGAGTTTGACAGGAGCTGATGAATCGGAGGACTGTGCCAAGCTCTACTGTCTGCTTTGGCATGGTTTCAAAGCTAGGTATCCTTCCCATTGCCAACTACTTTACAGAGTGTACTGGGTGCTTTTTACATGGCACCAGCACCAGTGAGGTAGCCAAGTAAGCTGCAAGACAAAGACACCTAAAATGAACAGGTTTGGGGGACTAGTATTGAGGGAAGTGGTTTTGTGCCAGGTGATGAGAGGTTAGAGTATGACAGAGGGACAGAAACAGGTCCCTTTCTATAAAGGAGGTACATGGCTAAATAGACTAATTGTTAGATTGATAGCTGAATGGCTAGACAGATACACAAATGGTTAAAGCGTTGCACAAATTATTAGATAGATTGACAAATAGTTACACAGCTGGACAAATAGGCTGATAAATAAATGGTTAACTGTTAGAAGAAACAAATGATTAGACAGATAGACAAATTGTTAAACAACTGATGAGAGAAACAGACAAATGGTCAGATAGATAGGCAAATAGTTAGACAGATAAACAAATTGTTAAACATGTGATGAGAGAAACAGACAAATAATCAGATAATAGTAAGATAGATAGAGAAATGGTTAGATGGTTAGACAAGTAGTTAGAGAAATAGACAACTGGTTAAACAGATAGACAAATGATCAAAGAAAAAAAAAGAAAACAGATGAATACACAGATAGACAAACAGATAGGTACACAAATGACTTAATATATGCAAAATAAAAATTTTAAAAAAACCAAAACAAATAGACTGACAAATGATCAAATAAGACATACACGTACGCACACAATTGAACAGACATTCAGACATATGAATGTATAAAGAAATCAAGACACAGACAAAACAAATGAACGTCTAGTGTCTGTTCAACAAAGTGCACCGTCTGTGCACCTGCACTACTATAACAACAACAACAACGACAACAACAACAACAACAACAACAACAACAACACTAATGCTGTTATTCAGAAATAGTTGTAGCAGGAGGTAGGAGCGTCCATATAATAATTAGGGTTTCATCAGCAGGGAGTAATGGTGGTGGTGGTGGTGGTACTCTCTGAAACATTGCACTCAGGATGTAGGAAGGGTAGGGGGGAAAGGGGGTGGAGTAGCGGGAGGGGAGAGGGGGGGGGATAACAACTAGCAACTACTTAATGAGACTATCTATAGTCTCAGTGCATATTCTTTATTAGTCGCAGTACATAGTGGTATGTGTGGTGGAGTGGGGGTACTGTTTTCTGACTCTAACTACTTCATCAGGTGTATATATAATAATAATAATAATAATGGTAGTACTGGTGGCGGTGAAGACGGTGATGATTTCTATCTTATGTACAAGGAGGCAAAGAAATATTTTGGGTGAAGGGGAGAAGGTAACAACCAATTAAATTAACACTGGTATTATATTACTGGTATTTAGACATTTCTCAATTTCCCCAACTCCAAATGGAGTGATGAAAGACAAGAATGAATTTTGGTATGGTTCGAATTAACCCTTTAACATTCAGATTATTCTGCCAAATGTAATGTAGTCAGGCGGGGTACATTGCCAGTACCGCCTGACTGGCCCTCGTGCCGGTGGCACGTAAAAGCACCCACTACACTCTCAGAGTGGTTGGCGTTAGGAAGGCATCCGGCTGTAGAAACTCTGCCAAATCAGATTGGAGCCTGGTGTAGCCATCTGGTTCACCAGTCCTCAGTCAAATCGTCCAACCCATGCTAGCATGGAAAGAGGATGTTAAACGATGATGATGATGATGTTTATTCATATTATTCGAAATTAATTGTGCACTATCTCTGTAGTTTCAAGTTTTTGGTGATGTGATTGACCGTTTTCAGAATAGGTAAAGGTAAAGTTACCTTCTCGAACCATACTGACACATAAGGGTCAGTTTCCATGGTGTATATATTCCCCACCTGGACAAGACACCAGTCCATCGCAGGGTAACTCATTTTTGCCAGCTGAGTAGATTGGAGCAATGTGAAATGATGTTTTTGCTCAAGAACACATGTTGCCTGGTCCAGGAAATGAAACCACAACCATGAACCCAACAACCTAACCACTAAGCTATGTGCCTCCGCTGCAGGTTGTTTTCAGAATGACGTTGTAGGGTAGGTATGAGGGGTTGAATCTGGCCAGTTTGAACATTGAAGAAGGTAGGATATTTGGGTTTAAATGCTAAAGGTTTAAGAATACAAAAAGGTGTGATTAACATCACTTAACTGTCAGTTTTGTCAAATCAACATCTTTTTTTAATCTGGACATATTCAGCCCAAATTTCCTATCTGTTTGATGATCAAACCAGCTAGATCCAGTTTCTCACACCTACCCTACAATGTCATTCTAGAGATATATAATCACATCTTTGAAATCTTGAAGCTACAAGATAAAGCATGATTGATTCAGAACAATATGAATAAATAATACATAATTAATTCAAAATAGTGTAATTAATTAAGCATTACATTTGACAGAATAATGTGAATGCTAAAGGGCTAAGTTGACCATAGCAGGACTTAAATTCAGAGTGCAGTGAGCCAGAACAAGTGTTTTGAACAAGTGTTTTGAACTATGCTCTCATAACTCAACTGATTTTGTGCTGAAAAATCATCATTAGCAACAGTGGCAGTAGAATTCACAATTTTTCATGCTGGCATAGGCTGGATGATTTGAAAGGAGCTGAAGAGCAAAAGGACTACGCCAAGCGCCAATGCCTGCTTTGGTATGGTTTCTACAGCTGGATGGCCCTTCATAATACCAATCACTTTACAGAGTGTACTGGGTGTGTTTTATGTGGTACCAGCTCCAGTGAGGTTACCAAGACAAGACCACTTGACTGAAAGGGGTAATAATATGACTGGCCTTCGTGCTGGTGGCATGTAAAAGCACCCACTACACTCTCGGAGTGGTTGGTGTTAAGAAGGGCATCCAGCTGTAGAAACTCTGCCAAATCAGATTGGAGCCTGGTGTAGCCATCTGGTTTCACCAGTCCTCAATCAAATCGTCCAACCCATGCTAGCATAGAAAGCGGACGTTAAACGACGATGATGATGATGATTATTTCTAACATAGACACAAGGCCAGAAATTCAAAGAACAGGTTAGTTGATTAAACTGATTTCTACATTTGACTGGAACTTTTTTTTTTGACCCTGCACAGTTTCTTTTTACCAAATCTCAATCAAAAAATATTGGTCAGTCCTAGGATATGTCCAAAGTGCTGTTCACTGGGATTGAAACTTAAGACAAAGCCCACGAGGTGGCTGTGAAGCTAACTTCTTAGCCACACTGCTTAACCTGTGGTTATATGTATTATGTTTTACACATAAAGCAGTCATGATTCATAGGGTAGAGTGTAACCTCAGTCATTTAGCGTATGGGTCAACCCAGTCAAACATGACCTCTGCTTACTTTTCCCAAACATAAGGCACTTTCACTACTATCACCGTCATTATACTGTAGCCATGCAGGGGAAACTACCTTTAAAAGATATTAACTGTATGAATCCCTACACATCTATAGTTTATTTTAATGACCTTAGGTGTGCGTGTGTGTATATATATATATATATATATATACATATATATATATATATATATATATATATATATATATATATATATAAAATATATATATATGAATTCAGCAAATGCAGAGAAAGCCATCACCAGTCTGTTTAGAATACAGGGCCCTATTAACAGTTATGTTTAGATAGAACTCATAACCATGTGATCAATAGCTGAACACTTAAACATAACTTTGTACACACACACACATATATATGTATGTATATACATATATAAACTCATGTTGCTCCAGTTTGCCTGACACAAAAAGACAGCCTAAATCATGTTTCACTCCCTGCTTTACAGTTGAATATGTAGAAACATCCAGCTGTAAAAATAGTTGTTCCAATACCATCTCACCACTGTATGCAGGGGAAAACTGGTATGAAACAGTAAATGCACACATATATATGAAATACACAAAAGCCTACTAGCCTATACTAACACACACATACATACAAACACAAAGTTTGGCTGTTAAATCTGAATATTTATTTAGTGATTTTTCAATGCCTATGGATAAAGCACAAATATCACACACACACACACACACACTCACACACACACACACACTCACACACACACACATCTTCACACACTATAATATGGAAGCCACTTACTATTGGCACAGATGATGTTTGATAAGATAACTGGCTGTTGTTGTCCAAAAGGCTTTGACTGAAAGCGATCACATTAAGTGGTGTGTGTGTGTGTGTTTGTGTGTGTATATGTATGTATACACACACACTCATGTGTATGTATATGTGTGTGTATATATATATGTATACATATATATGCACGCATACACAAACACACACAGTATAGCTAAATGAATGAGTAAATAAATGAAGTAGTCCATTTGTAAATTTGCATGGCTATAGGTTCAATCCTAGTTGGTGCCACTTTGAAGTAAAACAAAGCCTTGCAAGTAAATGTGTGGAGACCTATTGAATGGACATTGTCCTCAATTCAAGAGGCATCTTTCTCAAACAATGCACCTCAGAAATATGTTATCGGTACAAGCATTCTTGAAATTATCATCCATTCCATTGCCCGAGACAATGCGAAAACTATTCTTTGCTCCTGGTGCAACATTGATTATCACATATGTGTGTGTGTGTGTGTATAGGTGTGTAGAGGCATGTGGTTAGTGGTTAGAGTGTTGGACTCATGATTATAAGATTGTGGTTTCGATTGCTAGACTGGACGACGCATTGTTTCTTGAGCAAAGCACTTCATTTCATGTTGCTCCAGTCCACTCAGCTGACAAAAATGAGTAATCCTGCGATAGACCGGTGTCCCGTCCAGATGGGAATTTATGCACCATGAAACCAGGATTCCGGCCCTTGTGAGTCAGTTTGACTTGAGAAGGTGCCTTTTTTGTAGTGTGTATGTATATACAACTCTGAGAAATTATATTGAATTTCTGAACTTTGTATTCACATGTATATACGTGTGTAATTATGTAGATATGTATATATAAAAGCATGTATTTATGTATATTTTCTTATATTGTTATTCTTAGAGATGGTCATCGTTTGCCAGTTAAACACATGCACAATGCACATGTTTAACTGACAATAGATGACCATCCCCAGGTATAACAATAACTGTTTCAACACATGTTTTCACATCAAGAATCTTGCGAAACAAAAACATAGACATATATTTCCCAACTTATTTGTTTATACCGGCCATATAAAATTACTTCAATTTAAAGCAAAAAGGGAGCTTATAACAGTCGCAATTACCTGTAAGAAGTAAGAACTGGGGTTAATTTATTTTACTAAACCATTCATGGCAGTGTGCACCTGCACAGTTGCAGTTCAATAACTGAAACAAAACAAAAAAATAATAAACAGCACACACATGCACAAGCATGCTTGCATGACCGTACACACACATACACATATACACACGTGGTTTTGCTTATGTTGTGGTACAAAAATTGTAAAATTACTGGATGTGCTGAAGACTCTTGCTTTGGTTAGGAAGCAAGCTTCTTACCACACAGCTACTCCTGCACCTATATATATATAGATATATATATATATATATATAAACATACACATGTATGTATAGAGGAGTGTTGTAGTTTGTTATGTTATTTTTGGACAAAATTGGAAGGGGAGGGAGGTTATTTTCACTTCCTTTCTTTTGTTTGTTTAGTACAACCATATAACCCCATCACAATTTGTGTGTGTGTGTATGTGTGTTTGCACTTTTATATAAATCCTTACTATATCATCATCATCATCATTACCATCACCACTACCACCGTCATCATCACCATCAGTATATTTTAACATATGTTATTCCTTGGAAGAATGAGTTGGGTAAAGTCACGGGGTCAGAAGTATAGCCTATCACTACTCCTTTTGATCCCATGTCATCATTCCTGTCTGGGAGCCCCAACACTTTACTGATTAGATTCTGCAAATCGATAACCAATACTTACCACCGATTGAGCTGCTGAGGGAGCAACTATGTGAATATTCAATATGCTAGAAATAGCAACTAAATGCCATTCAAATCACACTACAGTTTATTCTGTAACTTGTTTCAGTCATTCGACCGTGGCCACGCTGGAGCACCACCTTTAGTCGAATAAATCAACTGCAGGACTTATTCTTTGTAAGCCTAGTTCTTATTCTGTTGGTCTCTTTTGCCGAACTACTAAGCTATGGGAACGTAAACACACAAACATCGGTTGTCAAACAATGGAGTGGGGGACAAACAGACACACACAAATCATCATCATCATCATCATCATCATCGTTTAACGTCCGCTTTCCATGCTAGCATGGGTTGGACGATTTGACTGAGGACTGGTGAAACCAGATGGCTACACCAGGCTCCAATCTGATCTGGCAGAGTTTCTACAGCTGGATGCCCTTCCTAACGCCAACCACTCCGAGAGTGTAGTGGGTGTTTTTACGTACCATTGGTACGAGGGCCAGTCAGGTGGTACTGGCAACGGCCACGCTCAAATGGTGCTTTTTGCGTGCCACCGGTATGGAAGCCAGATAGCTGCTCTGGCAATGATTATGCTTGGATGGTGCAGATAGCGCACTACTGGCACGGGTGCCAGTCATCGAATTTGGTTCGATTTCGATTTCACTTGCCTCAACAGGTATTTGCAAGCAGAGTTTAGTGTCCAATGA
Organism: Octopus bimaculoides; assembly: GCF_001194135.2. Taxonomy (NCBI): domain Eukaryota; kingdom Metazoa; phylum Mollusca; class Cephalopoda; order Octopoda; family Octopodidae; genus Octopus; species Octopus bimaculoides. The sequence continues at coordinate 46,956,570 of NC_068994.1, read as the reverse complement.
AGGAAAGGTTGGCACGGGTGCCAGTTGTTGAATTTGGTTCGATTGCAATATATATATTCTTCTCATTTTTCTTTTACTTGTTTCAATCATTTGACTGTAGTCATGCTGGAGCACTGCATCTTAGTTGAACAAATTAACTACCAGGACTTTTTTTTTTAAGTTTAGTACTTATTCTATTGATTTCTATTGCTGAACTGCTAAGTTATGGGAACATAAACACGCCAATATTGGTTGACAAGTAGTGATGGGAGGAGAGCAAACATAGACACAAAGATACACGCACTCAGATATACACATACATGCACACACACACACATATACACACGATGGGCTTCTTCCAGTTTCCGTCTATAAAATCCACTCACAAAGCTTTGGTTGGCCCAAGGCAATAGTAGAAGACACTTGCCTATGGTGTCATCTGAAACCAGAACCTTCTGTGTCTACACACACACATATATATATATATATATATACACACACACACACACACACACACACA
>NC_068994.1:46954691-46955650 GCF_001194135.2 Octopus bimaculoides | reverse complement strand
TGAGTAGAGTTAAAATTGAAAACTTTCCCTGCCTAATCATTCTGTATTTTTGCATAATCAGGACAAAACTATCATAATTCAATCTCTACATCATTTCGCTGAATGATAGTAGAGAGGGTATGATTACAGGGAGACTTGGCTGCTATTTTTAGCAAATCAAGTAAATGCATAGTTAGAGAGAGGATGACTAGATGAAAGCAGGGCTGCAAGACCTGACCAGGGAGGAGATTGCTTACTACTACTACTACTACTGCTGTTACTGCAACCATCACCACAAATACTACTACTACTACCACCACAACTGTCACCACCACCACCACTACCACCATCACTACTACTACTACTACTACTACTACTACTACCATCATCACTAGTCTTTACCAGCAATGTCACTACTACTACTACAATTGTCACCACTACCACCACTACTACCACTACTACAACTACAATTGTCACCACCACCACTACTACTACCACCACCACTACCACTACCGCTACTACTACTACTACTACTACTACTACTACATCACATGGTAGGTCAAAGACATGTCAACAGGCATGGCGTCTAGTCATCTTATCGATCGAGCTAGCCAGCTATCTGTTCATGCATGCATGCAGCCATCCATTCTATCTAGCTGTGCATTCATTCATTCATCCTTCCCTCTAGCTGGATAGTTAGATGGATAGTTAGATGGATACGTACATCAATCCATGTAGCCTTCTTTCTATTTTCTCTTTTTCTAAAAAAATTTTTTTTATCAATCTGTCTATTTTTCTATAAATCAACTGATCTATCTATTTTTCTGTCAATCAATCAATCAATCATTCAATCATTCAATCACTCTTGCAATCCACCACATTCTCCTACTGCAGATCAGTCTATTTTTCTTTTTATATCCATTCGCGTTTTTGGTCCCCCCCACCCCACCCCACCAACAAGCTATCTGCATGTGTGGCAC
>NC_068994.1:46952102-46953952 GCF_001194135.2 Octopus bimaculoides | reverse complement strand
TTTAGTGGATTTTCATTGATGAGTTCATGAACCTTGGTTCTTTTCCCTAAAACTATATATAATATATATATATATATATATATATATATATATATTATCTATATATAGTATGTATATATTATATATATTATGCAAAAGGCGGTGCTCCAGCATGGCCGCAGTCAGATGACTGAAACAAGTAAAAGAGTAAAAGAGTATACACACACAAAAACACAACAGTATGTGTGTGTGTAGATACTCTACACATTACGTAGTGGCAGTCAAAAAACGGCATTCATTGGAATGGAAGCATGTGTCAAAGAAGAGAGAAAGAGAGAGAGAGAGAGAGAGAGAGAGAGAGAGAGAAAACAAAGCACACAGAGAGAGGGGCACTTCGATCTCAGCCTCCCACTCTATCATATAAATGTCGTTTGTCCTCAGCTTAACATGCTTGTCATATGTTTGGACTAAAATCTCAGCTATGCCTTAATATGGATTTTTAACGTTGGCACAAGACCTTAAATTTGGGTGGATAGGAAGGGAGTGGGTGGGGCTACAGTTGATTAAATTAACCCTAGTACATGATGATGCTCTATTTTATCGACCACAGAAGTATGAAAGTCAAAGCTACATCTAGGCAGAATTTGGGCTCAGATGTGTAGAGGGCCACATCAAAAATAACTGAAAGTTATTTTGCTTCACCCTATTCATAAGTTATGTTACCCATGCATCACCCTTGGAAATGGTTGATATATCCACCACTATCACCATCACCAACAACCACAACAACACCACCACCACCACCACCACCACCACCATAAAAGACACAATGTGTTGCATGCATGAGACTGCAACAACAGCAAAACACGTTGGAGAAGCTGCTGCTTTTTCCACGATACAACAATAGATAGTGACAAGTGAAGCGGAATGGAGTAGGGATGCAAAGTAGAGGCAGCGAGGCTGGGTGGGTGGGGGTGGTTGGATAGTGTCGGTGGGGATGGCAGTGGGTAGCATCATCGTTCCATGTCAACGTTTTTGTTCTTTCTCCCTCTCACTCTGGCAAAGCATATTATGCATGTGTGCATTTCTCTCTCCTTCTGTGTGTGCTCACACACACACACACATACATACATACATATATATATATATATATATATACACACACACACACACACATATCTATATATATATACATACACATACATATTTATCTATCTATATATATATTATATACACACACATATCTATATATATATACACATACACACATATATATATATATACATGCATGTACATATATATATACACACACACAAGGCTGATTTAGAAGTCTCTAGTAGTTAAATATATAAAGTTTTAATTGTTCACATCGTTACTAATTTGTTTTTAATATTTTTAATATTTTCATTGCTATTTGGTTGAGATTATTTTCTGATATATTTACACACACACACGTGTGTGTGTGTGTGGGGGGGGTTCATCTCATCTTTGTGTTTGTTTTTTACTGCTTGACAACCAGTGTTGGTTTGTTTGTATCCCTATATATATAGAAAGAGAGAGAGTGAGATACATACATATCAATATATACATGCACATATGTATATATCTTTATCTTTTAATTCTTACAAATACTGGACTGAATTTAGCCAAATAAATAAACCCCAATACATATGTTTTCAAACCTGGGTATTTATCTTATAAGGCTTTTGTCAATCTGGGGCTATAACGGAAGACACCTACCCACACAATGGGACTGAATCCTGAATCATGGGGTTGAGAAACAAACATCTCGCCACACAGCCATGCCAGTGCTTATAGGCACATACATACATAAATGTACATATATATATATATATATATATATATATATA
>NC_068994.1:46943942-46952014 GCF_001194135.2 Octopus bimaculoides | reverse complement strand
ATATATATAATTAGATAGATATACACATATATAACTACATGTGGATTGTTGGGGATTTTTTTCCTTCATCTTGCTTCTCTCTTGGACTTTCCTCTGTCTCCTGTTTCTGATTAAGAGCCTTGCTCAAAATGTAAAACAACCTTTTTTTTCCTTCCCTGAGAGTCTGTTAATACTTTGCATGTACCACATCCTCGCATTGTTTTTTTTTTCTTGTATTTTTTCTTCGTTTTTTGGGGGGATTACATACATATATATATATGTACATATACACAGAGAGAGAGAGAGAGAGTAAATACAGAAAAATACCATAAAGTGATGATGTTCATAGTAAAAGTGTTCAACAAGAAAAACTATTGATAAATTTGTTATAGATTTGGATTAAAACTTTAGCAATGTTTAACTCTTTTACTGCAGAAATCAGACATATCCACTTAAAATCTCAGTAGCATTTAAACAGGCCAGATCTGGCTCTTCACACTGACCCTACAATTTCAACCTAAAAACATTAATTTGAAAGGTTAACTGAAGAAAGGCGTTTTATATTCCAGTCTATCTTTTGATGTTGAGGAATGTCATTTTTGAAACTAATATTTTTGAGAGATGTCCAAGTTTATTGAGGCAATGTGACTTGCAGAAAATATCAATTTTCTAGTTTTGGGCAGATATGATATGAAACATCATTACTGGAATAATCATGAAATTTCCTTACACTGTGAAAGGGTTAATCATCACATTTGTAATGCTACAGGTTTGGAGATTGAGCACTGTCCTGGCACTCCATTCTAATTCCATTAGCACCTAGAATGCTTGATAGGAATATTAAATCAATCCTCGTTACAAGAGTGTCCTTTGTTTTATTGACTTCAGAAAGATAAAAGATGGCCGTCAACTTCAGTACAACCTGAACTCAGAATTTAAATTAAAAACATAAAAGTCACATGAATAAAATATAATAAAACTGATATATAAACATGATATAAATTTCTGAAAGACTACAAGGGGTAAAACGAAAGATTATGAATAAGAGATAAACAATAATAAAGTTGAATTGACAGGTTATACTGTAATATAAAATATTCTGTTAGAGTGTGTTTATATGTGTATAAGATTATGAATGAACAAGAGAGTTTACTAAAACGGAATGAAATTATATATAATTTTATGTCTATTTTTAAATACTAGCATGGGTTAGGTGAATATATATTACTAAGGCACTCAGTTGTTTACAACAGTATGCTTTTCCTCTTGCTAACTCTTTACCTCTCGTTTTTCAAGTGATTTTTTCTTTTTATTCCACATTGTTTCAAAAGCAAAGAGTGAGTGAATGGTCTCTTGATAGAAAATTGTCAATATTTGTAGCAAAATACACGTGGGGGGAGGGGGGGGGGCTAAAGTAGAAGACACTCACCCAAGGTGCCACAGCTATATAAACTAAATATGAATGCTTGTTGTGGCATGTGACAAGCACCCAGCACACTCTGTTAAGGCCATTCAACAGATTGTCATCAAAGATTTGCTCACCAACAACCTATAACCTCTCTCTCCTGCAACCAACAGCTACTGCAATGGTTCAAGCTCTCCTAAATGATATAACTCTTTGATTCAGGCCCAGTTGTCTCACTTCTCCAGTTTTTGATACATCACCTCATTTTTTTTCTTTAAGATAGCTGCAACCTTCTTAGTATTTTAAGGGCTCCTAAAATTTTTTTGCTTTAGATGTATATATTGATATGTATTACAAGAAACACTAAGGTTTCTTTCTCTAACCTTTTACATAGTTCACTTTACATAAATTAATGCGTGTAGAACAAAATAGGAATTTTGAAAGAAGTTTCTATAAAAATAGTTTTTAAACATCGACTGGTTATGAGGATTCCACCTGAATAAAATAATAATGAAAGGGGTCCATAGATAAAAACAATGGTTGAGAACCCCTGGTTTAGACCCTGGACTACTTTGTACTGAAGAAATTCAACAACATTGAAATAGCTATGTGTGAATGTTAAAGATTGTGGTTAAAAGAAAAATTTACGAGGAAGAAAAGGCATAAAGTTATCTTTATTCTTTTCGTTAGCAAAAAAAAAAAAAAAAAAAAATCTAAGATGCTGGCAAAATGATTCTCACTTTTGCTATCAAAGCAAACAACCAACCAATTGTATTTAAAGTAAAATTATCATTATCAGATGTTACAGGGCCAAAGTGTTTCCTCAAAAGAGAACCACTGATGAGTGGCAATTACCAAGGCATCAAATGGTTGGACCAGTTTATGAAAGTTACAGAAAGAGTTATATCACAACCGATTAGGAATAAAATTAGCCTAGATGAGATGAAGTTCAGCTTTGTATCAGGAAGGGGTAAAACTGATACTAATATTCTTATGAGAAAACTGCAGGAAAAGTACTCAGCTATATTTAGCATTCACCAACTTGAAGAAGGTCTTGTTCTGTAGCCTGATGGTCACTAAAGAACTAGAGGTGGATGGATGGCTTACAAGGCAAGTATAAAGCTCAGTCAGTAAGATGGAAGTCAACAATGAGTTCAGAGATGATTTAGTGCGCAAGCAGGAATTCATCAGAGCTTCATTCTCAGACCCCCCACTTGTTTATGATAGTTCTACAGGCTATAACAGAGGAATTCAGACAAGCTGTCTGAGAGAGAACTCCTGGATGTAGATGACCCAGTTCTTACAGCCAGTTCAGTGCTTCTTATAGAAATGAAAAGATCCAAAAATCTAGACATGGAAGCAAAATCAAAACACCTCAAAGTAAAGATAGGAAAGACTAAAGTTGTAGTATGTTGGTAAGAAGACAGAACAGTGCTACAACCATCTGGGAAATGGCCATGTTTGGGATGTAGAAATTCTATACCGTGTACCCAAGGTAAACCATGAAAGGCACAATAGGTTTAGTAGAGCACAGGCAAACTGACAGAGGGTATTGATTTCATTTGCAACAGATGTACAGGAGTAATTAAGATTAAGAATATATTTGAAATACATGCTTTCAAATGCTCAGAAAACTCATTAAGAGTAGTTGATATCTTTTGTTAGGTAAATAAGCTAATTAGCAGTGGTGACGGGTGTCGTTGCTGGCAACAAAGGATTTCATTCTCAGAGCAAAGTGCAAATTGCATGATGCTTGTGTCCAAAATTTGATGCTATGTGTTAGTGAAACATGGGCCCTCGATGCAGAAGATTTATGAAGACTAGAAAGAAATGAAGTTAACATGCTTTGCTGGATGTGCACTGTTGTATTTGAATGACAGAGTATGAAATGAGATGAAGAAAAGCTAGACATAAGATATAAAAGAAAACAGATGTAGTGTGAATGAAAGACTGCTTGTATGGTCACCTGATATATGGAAGACTGTTTGTATGGTCATGTGATACATCTGGTGGATAACAACTGTGTAATGTGTGTGTGTGTAGTTTTTTATCTTTTACTTGTTTTAGTTATTAGACTGGAGCATTGCCATGAAGGGTTTTAGTCAAACAAATTGACCTCAGGACCAAATTTTTTTTAAAGCCTGTTATTTATTCTATCAGTCTCTTTGGATGGCCTGCTAAGTTACAGGGACATAAGCAAAGCAAGATGAGGTGCTGTGCAATGGGACTGAACTTGAAACCACACAATTGCAAAATGAGCTCCTTAACTACAAAAATCATGCCTACACACATACACATCTACTAATACAATTAGCAGTATGTCTATCAACCTGTTTACCCCTCCCATTGACATGCATATCAAGAGCTCAGTACTTATTCCATCAATCTCTTTTACCAAACTGCTAAGTCACAGAATCATGAACAAAGCAAAACCAGTTGTCAAGCAGGGAAGGTGGGGGAAGAGATGACAAATACAGACACACACACACACACATACATGATGGGTTTCTACACAATTTCTGTCTAACAAATTCACTCACAAGGAATTACTTGGCCTGGGGCTATAATAGCAGACACTTGCCGACATTGAAGTACTGTGCAGTGGGACTGAACCTGAAACCATACAATCACAAAGTGAGCTCCTTAACTACAACAATCATGCCTACATACATATATATATATACGTATGTATATATTGGATTGTCCGGAAAGTTCGTGCCGATTTATAGTAGCTTACCTTTCGACTTATTTGCCATGAAACTTCCTCAATTCTGGGAAGAGGGTATTTTCAAGTTAAAGGAATGATGGAGACACATTGTGCAACAAAATGGTTCATATTTTGTTGATTAAAAATGCAATGGCAAGTTATTTATGGACATTTTTCTTTCCTTTAAAAATCGGCACAAACTTTCCGGACAACCCAATAGATATATATATGCACACATGTACACACACACACACATCTACTAATACGACTAGCAGTAGGTCTTTATCAACCTGTTTACCCCTCCCACTGACATGCATATCAAAAGCAATTAGCAGCTAGAGTGGTACTTTCATTATGTAGTTAGTGCTAACATTACAGGTCACTTGCTTTGCTGAACACTGTATAGAAATGTTTCTATCCATGTTCAACAAATTAAACCCTCCATCTCTGTGTGTGCATGCATGCATGCATGTGTGTGCGTGTCTGTGTCTTGTCCTTTCTTTTAGTTTTCTTTTATTTGTTTCAGTCATGTGACTGCAGCCATGCTGGAGCACCGCTTTTAGTTGAACAAATCGACCCCAGGACTTATTCTTTGTAAGCCTAGTACTTATTTTATTGGTCTCTTTTGCCAAATCGCTACGTTACTGGGATGTAAACACAGCAGCATCGGTTGTCAAGCGATGGTGGACACACACACACACACACATTTATATATACGATGGGCTTCTTTCAGTTTTCGTCTGCCAAATCCATTCACAAGGCTTTGGTCGGCCCAAGGCTATACTGGAAGACACTTGCCTAAGGTGCCAGGCAGTGGGACTGAACCTGGAACCATGTGGTTGGGAAGCAAGCTTCTTACCACACAACCACATTCATTATTTTTCTTTAATCACAAAGAGGGATATGTATTTTCTTCAGTTAATCCTTTTCTATTGTCTACAAGTAATTAACTATAAAATTTGATATCTCACCTGTGGATTTATTGATTTTCCACAATTATCCTAGTGTGAGCATGTATATGTGTGTGTGTGTGTGTATTTATATATGTATGAAGACACATGGCTTAGTGTTAGAGTATTTGTCTCACAATTGTAAGGTTGTGAGTTTGATCCCAGATGGTGCATTGTGCCCTTGAGCAAGACGCTTTATTTCACACTGCTCCAGTCCACACAACTGACAAAAATGAGTAGTACTTGTGGTAACTGCTTTTGGTTTCTGTAGATTTTATCACCAAAAACTTTTTTGCATGTGTATATATATATACTTGCCAGTATTTGAAATTTAATCATAAGATTTATATATCATTAGAAACCTTGTTCAGAAGATATATACACCATTAGTCACGCTGTTCATAAGATTCATACATCATTAATCACACTGTGTGTTTTATAGGATTGTGCTGAGTCGTGAGTAATGGTTCCATCAGTAATAGTCATTTTTTTGTGTGAAGAATTCTATATAGTATGGATGTGCTATCCACAAATGTCTTATTTAGTTTCGTTCCATGTTTCATAGCATGTTGCAATCACTGGAAGTTATAGATATGTGCTGAGCCTAAGAGATAGTGTTTATACTTGCATGGCCAATAAAACAACAGTTGTGTGGTTTACACCTTTACAATCACATTAATAAATATCATTGGTCTCAATATAGGCACAGACATGGCTGTGTGGTTAAGAAGTTTGCTTTGCAACCATGTAGTTTTGGGTTCAGTCCTACCACACGACACTTTGGACAAGTGTCTTCTTCTGTAGCCCCAGACTGGCTGATGCCTTGTGAGTGACTTTGGCAGTTAGAAACTGTATGGAATGCTGTCGTAGATATGCATACATAAGTACATGTATTTCTGTTTGTCCCTGCAACCACTTGACAACTGGTGTTGGTTTGATTACATTCATGTAGCTTAGCTGTTTCATAAAAGGGACTGTTAGAGTAAGGACAAGGGTTGAGCTGTCCATGAAAGTTGTGGTGAAAGAGTACAGCAGGTTTCGCCACCATCCTCTGCCGGAGCCTAGTGGAACTTTAGGCGTTTTCGCTCAATAAACACTCACAATGCTCGGTCTGGGAATTGAAACCGCGATCCTACAACCGCGAGTCCGCTGCCCTAACCACTGGGCCATTGCGCCTCCACATCAAAAGGGTTAATGTAATAGCTCCAACAAGATCATTGCATGACAAAACTGGCTTCTTGTAATACATTTACAGTCCACCAAATTGATTCTCATGCAGTTTCGGTGCATTCAATCTTGCTAACAAGTCTTGGAATCTTAGGTACACTCAACAGCATGAAGAAAAATACCCAAGGTATCACACAGTGAGATTGAAAACAAAGCTAACTTCTTACCCACAGAAATTTAGTGTCTGTTCACAGATTATTACTTGACATTTGTGTCAATATTTGTTTTCATTTTACTTTGTTTCCAATACAGATCATTAATTAACACATGTATCAGTGGAGCATTTGGTTATATAAATAATTGTTGAGGTGAAGGATTGTAGCCTAGTGGTTCGGGTGTTGGACTCAAGATCATAAGATTGCAGTTTCAATTCCTGGACCGGGCGATGTATTGTGTTCTTGAGCAAAACATTTCACTTCATGTTGCTCCAGTCCACTCAGCAGGCAAAAATGAGTTATCCGGCAAGGGACTGGCTTCCCATCCAGGGAGTGGATATGCCACAGAAACCAGTAAACCAGTCCTATGAGTCTATATGACTCAGGGAAGGATCTACAAATTGTTTAGTCAAGCATACATAAATACATATATGTAAACAAACTTCTATTTTGTTTTTTAGAAGTGTCGAATTATACAGACAAGAAGGTAATATTTCGAATGGAAAAAAGACGGAAAAAAAGTTTTCAACAGGGCTTGAGTCCCCTTTGCTATACTGCGTTTGAAATATTACTTTCCTATCTGTATAATAAATACTTATATCCTATGAGAAAAAAAAGAGCAACACCATGTTTACACAAATTATAAACTTACATTTATACCAGTTATCAACGCTATTATTTAGAGATGTTGTTGGTTGGCAAAATGAAAATCTTGAAAACATGTTCATCTTTCTGGCAATGACAAAGGCTGAGTGGAACAGTGAAAATATTTAAGATTTCTCTGAATTTTAGTATGGGTTTTGTTGCCTGAATTCCCATAATAGAGCTTTGTTTTCTTATTTAAAAACCAACTACTTCTTTGTAGAATGACACCAGATTAAAAAGAAAATACACAAGAGCTAAACATGCACACACATACATACTCATACAGACATAGATATATGCATATACAAATGCATATATAACACACATACACACACGAGCATGTAAGAAAGAGAAAAGAGCGGGTATTCCATGAGAGAGAGAGAGAGAACTAGAGTGTTTGGCTGTTTGTACCCGTATGTCTGAATGTGGAAGGAGGGAAAATAGCTGAGGGAGAGAAAAAGAAAAAGAGGAGCGTCGCCATTTCACCTTCCACTACCAAGTATGTTGGTAACGTTGAAACTGTCAACAACTCCAGTTTTGAACAAAACTGGACTGGAGTGTGGGGGGGGGGGAGAATTAGGTGGGTGGAAGAAAGTATACATACATACATACATAAGCAAGTGTGAGAGCACAGAGAGGTGACATATTCGTGGGTAGTGCAACTTCATGATATTTTACTCTCTTACTCGTTTCAGCCATGCTGCTGTGGTCATGCTGGAGCACCACCATGTGCGTAAATCGAAACACACACGCACCTCTGTGTATCTATCTATCTATCTATCTATATACACATACACAAACGAGGGGGAGTGCTGAAAAGTTCCTGGCTTTAAGGGCATCGCGGAAGGCCTTGTTTCCGAGTTCTTTCACAGGGCTTAGAAAAACCGAAGGACCTCTGCTATAAGGGTGTGAATCAGAGAGAGGAATACGTTGAATAAAATCATTTAACTGATTCTCCTATAATTTTCTGTTACCCAAAGCCAGGAACTTTTCAGTCCCCTCCC
>NC_068994.1:46942443-46943235 GCF_001194135.2 Octopus bimaculoides | reverse complement strand
ATATATATATATATATATATATATAAGTGTGTGTGTATTTATGAGTGTATGTAAACATTTAGGCGCGTATTCAAATCGAGGTAGGATCAAAAGCTGAGCTCAGGTCATAGCGTTCTGTGGACGAAATGAAAGAGAACCGAACCGCGACGAGTTACGATAAGGAATACTTTACTACAAACCTATCCAACCTGTACTAGTTGTGGATCAAGTTGAACAAAAACTCATAACGAAGATTCACACACAAACACGCTCTTGAGTACGGGTCAATATGCAATAGATAAACACACACACACATACACGTGTATGCAAATAGCTATATAAATCAAGAAAATATACTCGTAAGATATACATACATAAACAGAGATGGTTGTGTATAGCTGGCATTCCTATGCAATAGAGTCGGAAATTACTTCGCGTGCCAAAATCCCTAATTTCTTCGGATAAGTATTGTTTTAAGTACTGTAGATTACAATTATCTTATTATTATTATTATTATTATTATTATGTTCGTCCTTCATGTCTGAAGATGATCAGATTATCAGCTTTACACTTTTGGGGTCCTAAAGTGGTTTATTAGACCAATTTTGGAATGAAATTTGGTAAATTTTCAGATTAACACCCGCACGATTACCTAACCCTAAAACCCTAACACTAACCCTGACCCTAAAACCCTAACACCCTAGTGAAAATCGTGCGGGTGTTAATCTGAAAATTTACCTGAAATTTATGGCTACAGTTGAGGCAGGACCCAGTAGAACTCTGCTTTCTGTGTAACCCTTCGTGATTGGATTT
>NC_068994.1:46933368-46939173 GCF_001194135.2 Octopus bimaculoides | reverse complement strand
AGAGAGAGAGAGAGAGAGAGAGAGAGAGAGAGAGAGAGAGAAGTATATTATACATGTATATTTGTATAGTTTCCTATACAAGCGTGTATGTGTGTGTATGTATACGTATATATATATAATACACACATGTGTTTAGTATTTAAACATAAGTGTAGGGTTAAGCCTGCCATAGGCGAAACTTGAAGTCCCTCTATGTGTGTGTGTTTATGTATGTATGCATGTATGTATGTATGCATACACATACGAACATAGCTACATACACATGTAACATACCTATGAGCGGAGGCTACAAATGTAGCATGATTCTTAAACAGATATTAGTGGGAAACGAATATTATTTGGAAGATTGTGTGGTAAGTACGTGTTCTATACACCCATATAAATGGAGGGTGATTGTTATATAGAGAGATGAGCAAAGAATGATGTGAGATGGATGAGTTTGCTGTTGTTTAACTTCAGGTCAGCCCTGATCGAATAGATCGATGATCAAAGGTATTCCATGCAGGATTTCATCTTTTTTTTTTGTTTTTTTCTTTCACGCGCATTGTGTTCCTTAGACTATCCAATGCATCCTCCATTTATTAAAACACTAAGGGTGTGGACAAAGATGAAGATTTAGCCGATATATCTTGTACGATGAACGTCGGAGAAAGCCTCTCTATGCAATCGCTCGACCTACAAGAAATAGCAACTAAATCTCATCCTATTGATTTAAAAAAAAACGAAAGAAGAAAGATGACACACTGAACAGTGTAATCTTCAATGTACAAAACGAAAAGGCGGGATGATAACGAACAGAACATCTTTGATCAGATCGATGGCCTGGGGTTAAACAATACCAGCAACTATGTAGAGGGCGCCCACCACGTTGGCTCGATGTACAGACTACATTTCCATCGCTACACATACTATGACATTGGAGTTCGAATTCCGCTATTAACATCAACACCACCTCTACTAACATGACACCATTAATAACACAACAGTCAGTCACTAACCCCCCCCACCACCACCACCACAACTAAAACACTATTAATATATGGCGATCACAGCCACCACATCAGTATTAGCGAAGTCATCAGGAACGCCTCTACGTGGTCACTCAATCTGCTAAAAGTAGCAGCCAAATATTCCTCACTAATTCCTATGGACGAATGCGGCATTGGTTTCCCCTGTATGGGAAAACGACGGAACGGACACGGATGGAATGCCTTTCATCAAAGGTCTGCTCGATCAGTTTTGGGATAAACAATATTATTTTCGCTACATGTCATACAACATCATTAATATCACAACTACAGCCTCCACGAACACGAACATTAATTGCTCCACCACGACTATTACCCCATTAATGCCTTCCCTCCACTCGCCTCTGATAGTGTCATACCATTTATCACCACCACAAGCCCTCACATTGTCAAAGCCCTGTCACCACACCATAGCATTACAGCTTCCATGAACACCACACCCCACTACAATCACCACATCATTTAAACCATAACCTCCGTAACATCATACATCTTAATCACCATTCCCACATCGTTTAATGCAAAACACTGATAGCACTACACCCTTAACGTCACACCATGGCCACCACATCATAAATAGCACTACCACAAATACCATCCCCATACCAGTAATACCACCAACGCACCACCCAAATCACTAGTAAACGCTAAACCAAGCAGTACTCAACACCCCATTCATTGGCACACACCAACAAATGCCATCCGCATGAAGAAGCCAACCAGGGTCCTTCTTACAAGAAATTGTAGCTAAAGCTCCCTCAAATCAGTCTACAGTATTTATGAAAGGACACGTTATATAATGTGGTCTTAGAATGCACTAAATCTTGATAAACGACATAGTGATCACGGCTGGAATGTCTTTTTATCATTGCTCTACTCAATATCAAAGTTGACTTAAAGCTAAACAATAACATCATCATCCGCATCACGACAAACATCAACACCGCCGCCATCACGACCAATGTTATGGTTGTGTATATGCGAATGCAAGAAAATGTATCTGTACTCACACACACACACGTATCATTTTGGTGTGATGTCAAACTGTCATATCGACAACATGGGACTGGGGAAACGACCACAAAACACATTTTACTTAAAAAAGCTGGTATCACAAACACATGCAAACACACACACACGAAGACAAATAAACATACATGAAGATCAAACAAACATGCATCCACACGAACGAAGCATTTCGCACACAGCAACAACAACAAAAAATTTAATAAACAATAACATAAGGCTGACATATACAACAACAACAATAATGATCAAAGAATGATTTCTAACATAGATATTCAAGGGTCAAACGATTTGTTGGGAAGAAGGGGGTAGTCGATTAAATCGACCCTACTAATATTACTGGTACTTTCTTTATTGATCTCAGGAACGGTGATAGTGAACTTGGGCAAGATTTTGAATTCAGAATAATATAAGGTTAATTTCTTTCACAACAGGCACAAGGACACAATTTTAAGGGAGGTGCATGGATGGTCAAATTAAATCCGGTACATGACAAGTAGTTTAATTTATCGACCCCTAAAAAGGATGTTAGCGAAAAATGGAGTCATAATGTAAATAAATAATAATCGGTTCTTATAATAATAATAATAATGATAATGATTTCTAACATAGGCACAAGGCCACATATTTGGTGGGGAGAAAGGAGGGGGTCAAGTCAGTTATATCGACCTCAGTATTTGACTGGTATATTATTTCATTAATCCTTTGGAAGGCTGAAAGGCAAAAGTTGGCACCGACAGGGTTTGAACTCGGATCAATAATAATAACATTGATAAAACGTCTTACCTTTTTTCGGCCAAAAACCACGAGAGTAAATACATCTGGGTTATTAACTATTGCTGCATTTAATTTTATATCTTTTTCCTTGAATTACTTTTTGTTTTTTTTGACAACTTTATATTTCGAGGTTTGTTCGATTTTCCTCTTCAAAAAAAAATGGTATCCTTTATGACGGAGCGGGAGGCCCCCGAAACAAAAAAATAAAATAATCCCACTTGGAGCGAGGATCGACCGTCTACATCTGGCGCGACGAGGAGAAACAAAATAGGCGACTGCGCATGCGCGCAGTCCATCTGCTAATAATCCGAGTCTAACTTCCGCTCGATTATCTCCCTTGACAGTTCAAACCTAAACACGCACGCACACACACACACACTCAGATAATATAGAAGCATACACATACACCCACATACATAGAAACACATATTTACACATCGCTTGTCAGTCTATCTTATCTATATTTATCTATGCAATCATACATATATATATATATACATATATATATATATATATATATATTTCTAGAGTCATCTCTTTCTATCTCTATCTATCTATCTATCTATCTATCTAGATATATATATTCGCATTTAGGATCTATTCCATTTATTATACTATAAGTAATGAGTAATGGGATTGTTTTCACTGATAAAAAAAACACCAGCATCACAAATGCACAAACTACTATTCCCCTAATAAATATGGAGTTACGTAAAAGCAAATATATATAAATATATATATATATAGAGAGAGAGAGAGGATGGATAAAGAGAGGGGGAGAGAGAAGGCAAATAGATATGTGTATATGTATTAATGCATTGGACTACGCTTTGCAACAAATCTGAAACGTAAATTATACTTACTCATACATAGACACTCACACACACACATACACACACATATCTACATACATATAGATAGTTCCACACATACATACACACTAGATGCGTCGTACATACAATGTGTTGTGACCCTCTTTTTCTTCTTACTCTACACCCCTTTCTTTCCCCCCTCCTCCTGTATCCTGCCACTTGTGTACAGCATTCACAGAGAATCATATACATGTTAATTCTTCAACTACTACATGTAGTCTTTCAGAGAAGCATTTTGCGCTACACTAAATTACCACTTATTATTTTGTTCTTTTTAATTTTTTTGTTTAATATTTTCTTATGATGCTTTTCTTTTCTTTTTTTTAACTCCAGATAGAGAGCCTTTCTTGCCGTGGCCCTTCCGTCTGTTTTTGGCACATAAATATATATCTAGAAGATTACATTATTTAATGTGTTCTTCCCATTTTAAGACGGTAAAAGTGTGATTTGGGGGAGATTTAACTGCTGTTGGTTTTTTTTTGGGGGGGGGGGACTGTGCCACTGCGTAGAGATGCACGCTCTTCGTCTTGTAAAATGATGGGGTTCACAAATTTGGACGAACCTTTTACTTTCTATTCATTATTAACCCTATGTTTGCATCGTTTTCAACTATTGTATCTAATTACATAATAAAAATACTTGTTTCTATCTAATATAAGCACAAAGCCTTAAATTTGGGGGAGGGGGTCTGGTCGATTACATCGATCCCGGTACTTGATTGGTACTTTATTTTATCGACCCCGAAAGGAAAAAAAAAAGGCAAAGTTAACATCGGCGAAATAATAATGAAATGTCAAAAAAATAAATAAATAAATAACGGAGTCGTTGTTCATAACTCCCCTGGTCAGCTTTGATAAAGTGGATCTTTTGTCAATTGCGTTCCAGCAGTGACCATCCAGTTTCTTGTCTATCTGGGATCGCAGTAGCCAATGTGCCCTTTTGAGACTCGTTGGGTATGATTTGAGGGAAATTTAGCTGCTCTTTCAAGCAAAATGAGCGGCTTTTGGATGCTCTCTTTCGAAGGTTCACTCGTAAAATAATGGCTGTTTTATAAGGGTAGTTGACCCTTAATCAGTTACTATTCCTTATTATCCCTATGTTCTATATTCTCTAACACATGCTTTACTTAGCTCCAGATCAACCTTGATGTAGTTGACCAATAATCAAAGGTATTCCATGGGTGACCATCCTGTCTATCTGACTATCTAGGACTTATGCAATCTATGGTGTGCAGCCCTCTTAATGATTATTGTTGCTGGTGATGCTGATCTTATTTAACCCCAGGTCAGCCTTGGTCGAGCATGATCTTTGATCAAAATTGTTCCAACCGTGAACAGTTCAGTCCGTCTTCTGTTCTGATATAGTGTATCTAGAATCACATTATTCGATGTGCTCCTTTCTTTTCAACCCTCTCCCTCTTTTTTTTCTTTTCTTTTTGATAAAAAGGCAGGGACGTGATTTGAGGGGAGATCTGACTGCTCTCTCTAGCAGATTGAGTGATCACACACGGAAAGGTGCCCTGTTGTCGATTCGTTCGTGACAAAAAAAAAAAAAAAAAAGGGATGTGTTATTAGTGTGGGTGACCCTTGATTGGGTCCTACTCGTTACCTTTTTCTTCCCATAAGTTAGCTTGCACTCTTAGTACGCAATACATATAAATACACATATATTATGTAACACATTTTTATGTATAATATATCTATATAATGCCTATTATAATTTTTGTTAGGTGTGTTTGATGTTAGTAAGAATGGGGAAAGTGTTATACTCATTATCCATAGCTAGTGAAATTAGAAACGGTTTCGAACATGTATGTCATCAGTTATGTAGAAGTCTGATATATATTTATTCGTGAAGCATTCTTTATGGTTTTTTTTTTTTTTCGTTTGTTATTCTTCGTTTCATTCTCCTTTCTTTTCTTTCTTCCTTTCTGGTTTTTTTTTTCTTTTTCTTTTTGTGTCGGTAATGTTTTAGTAATTTCAATACACCAGACTCGCCCTCCCCACCTCCCAACTTTTATTCGTTGATCTGCATCGGATTTTTGACAAATTGTGTGTTCGCGACGGTGTGCGTGAGGGTGTGTTCGTGTGTGCGTATGTGCG
>NC_068994.1:46928368-46930868 GCF_001194135.2 Octopus bimaculoides | reverse complement strand
TGGTGGCTATCTTTCCAGCATCTTTGTACAAACCTAAATTGCATTATATGATACATACATCATTATCATCATCTTCATCATTGTTTACCGTCCACTTTACCGTGCTTGGATGGGTCAGATGGAATTCATTCACGCAGATTTTCCTTGGTTGGGAAGCAAGCTTCTTAGCCACAAAATAGTTTCTTGCTGTTAAGACATGTGGTTAGACAGAATTGATACTGGTGCTGGTGCCATGTAAAGAGCACTGGTGATGGTGCCACATAAAAAGCATGGGAGATAGTGCCATGTAAAAAGCACCCAGTACACTCTGTGAAGTGGTTGGCATTAGGAAGAGCATCCAGGCATAGAAGCCATGCCAGAGCACAAAATGGTGCCTGGTGTGGCCCCTGGCCTTGCCAGCTTCTGTCAAACCATCCAACTCATGCCTGCATGGAAAACGGATGTTAAATGATGATGGTGATAATGAAGATATCCTATTAGAAATTTGAATGATGTTTCTCTGTGCATTATGTCTTTATGTTCATTAACTTCTAGACCATTGGGGCAAGGACAACAAAACTCAAACCAGCAACTCCCCTATTCCCAGGGAATGTCCTAAGGTGAGCTATTTTTTTTAAGGGCTGCCTAATTTGAGCCCCACTGATACCCCTATTTTTACTGCATTTTAAACTAAATACATGACATTGGCAACCAAATTGGAGCAATGACAATGAATTTCATACCATGAACTCCCAGGGAGTATCTTTAGGAGGTTCAATTACTGAAGTGTCACTTAAATGGGGCCCCACTGACACCCTAATTTTTACTGCATTTACCTCGCTCCTATGCTTACTGATCCTCACAGAGGTAAGGTGGCTGAGTTCCATTTAAGCATTGGGCCCCATGGGGGGCAAAGTGACCAATTTCCTATTGAGTGTTGGGCCTTACAGAGGCAATGACAAGACCTTTGGCATTATGTCATGCTTGAGAAGAAAACTCATCAATCTGAGCAAAATCGCAGTCATGGTAGATACCGGTGTCACGCAAATGGCACGCAAAAACACCCATTACACTCTCAGAGTGGTTGGCGTTAGGAAGGGCATCCAGCCGTAGAAAACCATGCCAAATCAGAATGGAGCCTGGCACATCCTTCTAGCATGCCAGCCCAGTCAAACCCTTCCAACCCATGCCAGCATGGACAACGGACGTTAAATGAAGATGATGATGATGATGATGATGATATATATATATATATATATATATATTATAAATATATATTATATATATCATGATATATATTGTATATATTATAAATTTCATCACTCACACACACACATACGGTGTGTGTGTGTCTATGTGCGCGCGCGCATGCGATATGTGTGATACAATTTTGTTTTGATGAAAGTCAATAACAATCTTGCACTATACATTTACTATGCCTCTTTTCAGTCACTTTCAAAACTTAAAAAAAACCAACAGTGTTTGAAGCCTCTGTAATTATTCCTCTCCAATGCATTTAATATGCCCTTATAGCAGTATACAATGATAATGTTATTCCAGTCTTTGTGGAAAATGCTTTCCTGTACTACTTGATTAACTACCTGCAAGTAACTAGCATATGACCTACTTAGACTGGTACCTTCAACTTAACAGCAACTATTCCTGACTACATACCCTTAATGGCCTTACTAGCTGTATTGAGATAACCTTGATTGTTGAGACCTCTGTCAATTCCACTTGGATTAGGCTTTTACTATTGCACTCATATTATCCCTTAGTCCTCATTTAACAACCCCTCCTAGTGACACTTTCATGCCCTTTTCTTTTTTACTTAATGTCACTGAGAACAAGTGAGCCAGTGTTGTTTGATACACAACATTTTCTCCCCAATGACAGTCTGGTTTAGTACAATTTCCTTTTAATTTGCATAACTCTCCGTTTCAATGACACAGAGCATTGCATCATAAAACCTTCTACTCTTGGTTTCTCTTCTGGCTTAATAGCCACAACATCTCATGTCTCACCTAGCTTCCTCGTGCTATATTTTCACTGATTTCAAGGTTCTTTTCTTCTTTTCTTCATTTCAGTCATTAAACTGTGACCATGCTGGGGCACTGCCTTGAACAATTTGCTTTAAGTCAAATGAATTGACTCCAGTATTTATTTTTTTCTGTTAAGCCTGGTACTTATTCTATCAGTGTCTTTTGGTGAACCGCTAAGTTATGGCGATGTAAGCATACCAACACCTGTTGTCAAGTGGTGGTGAGGGACAAACACAAACACGAAGATACATGCACACACACATTGATATATATCATCATCATCCTCTTCCTCATCATCATCAGAATTCCCAGAACATCAATCAAGAAAACCTTGTAATTGTTCCAGTTTTTCACATTCTGAGATCTTGAAGATGTAGATTTATTCTGTTATCTGGTTCAACATCGCTGTCTGGTCTAGAGTAGAAAAGAATATATTTCCCCGCTTCGAAAACTTCTAATTCAGTTTGTGCAGTGGGTTC
>NC_068994.1:46923689-46928354 GCF_001194135.2 Octopus bimaculoides | reverse complement strand
GGGGGGGGGGGGTAAATATGGAAAATGACAAACTGGTAGGGAAATATACGTTTAAAGGGTTAGATTCGAGGTTGAAGTAGTGGAACTAACAAAGATATAATAATGTAGACGTTGAGAATGTGCAGATTGTTGAGAGAAGTCAAGAAAACAGGGATTAGGTTGGTTGTAAGGGAGATAACTCTTGTGTACAGGGATTAAAAAAAAAAACTTGCTTCAGTAGATTTCGTTGAACCTTGTGGTGGGCGACCGATCAAGGCACTTAGTGTTGAATTAATGTTTTGTTCTTTCTTCCTCCTTTTCTTTTTCTTTCGCTCATTTTGTATTTTCTTCGGTTTTGGATTTGTACTTTAATGTGCATTATTTATGAATGGGAATATAAAAAAGAAACATAGTTAAATAAATTTTTAAAAAAACTTGAAATTTATTTTCAAGTAAACGTGTTTTGTTGAGAACGTATAGTGAAAAATGTTCTTAGTTGGTATTGTCAGAGATTTTCTCTGATTGTATTAACTTCTTATCTCCACGTTGAGATGTAGTTAATAATCGTAATTGTTAGGTCTTCCTGATTTTCACATTGCTATTTGAATTACGCAAAAAAACAAAACAACCAGCTCTGTATTGAGTGGCTCACAAAAGCTTGAGACACCTTTGACCTGAGTCTCAAACAAAAGTGTAATTGTTTCAGGGGGTGATGAAACAGACATAACAGAGCTCTTAAGAATCTGCTAAATGATCCAGAAAAACTGGTGATACCTAATATCAGAGAAAAAAAGAATACAAGTTGATATCAATCCCGTGGAAGGCAGCAAGCTGGTTGAATCGTTAGCACTCTGTACAAGATGCTTAGTAGCATTTCGTCCAGCTTTAATATTCTGAAGTTCAAATTCCCTTCAGGTTGAATTCGCTTTTCATTACTTTCAAGGTTGGTAAAATAAGTACCAGTGGAGCACTTGAGTCGACGTAGTTGACTAGCCTCAAGCCCGAAAATTTCAGGCCTTGTACTTATAGTAGAAATTAAGTGAAGAGAGTAAAAACAATAGGCTTGGGTCAACTAAAGGATGGATTGCAGCAGGGGTGTATATTCTTGGGGTGCTAGGTATGTGCAGCACACCCATTGAATATGATTAATTCATTATAAATATTAACCTTAATCGTTAATTCATTCACAAATCTTAATGGAAAACTTTTGTTATACCCCTGTTTGAAATTTGGTGGCATTGGTTGTGCCACCACACCCAATGCAACAACCACCATGCACCACTGAATTGTAGTGTATTTTTCAACATACAAATTGATGTAGCATAAACATTCAAATATTATCACTATCTTTTGACATCCTGCTGCATTTCACATGGAATTTTTGGTCCTCCAAAGTTGTCTTGGTGTGTAACTCAACCTACGTTTTTTTTGGCTGTAAACTTTGGTCTGAAAAATTAGAATTGTATGCTGGAAAATATGGTACCTGTAAATGGGTGATAGATTTGATCCATCATCTGGATTGGATGGGTAAAGCTAACTTCTCAAGTCATACTGACTCATAAAGGCCAGTTTCCAGGTTTCCATGGTGTGTTATTTCTTACCTGGATGGGATGCCGATCTGTCACAGGATTACTCATTTTATGCCAGCTGAGTGGACTGGAGTAATGTGAAATGAAGTGTTTTGCTCAAGAACATAATGCATCACTCGGTCCAGGAATTGAAACCACAATCTTACGATTGTGAGTCCAACATTCTAACCACTAAGCCACGTGCCGCCACATCTGGATTTGTTGCTTTTAGGAGAGTCCACTTGGTTGGAAGCATTCAGGCTAGGTCTGGTCTACAATCTAGAATAACTTCTTACCATCTCAGTGGCTTTCAAGATGGTTGTGGATACTGTCCATCCTTTCACCAGAATGGTGATGGTGATGGTGGTGGTGGTGGTGTGGTGATGGTGGTGGTTGCGGTAGTATTGAAGGTTGTTGTAGTGACAATTGTGTTGGTCATGGTGGCGGTAGTAGTAAGTGGTGATAATACTAAGGAAGTGGCTCTTTAGCATTAGCATAGTGTAGTGGATGTGTAAGGATGCGTGTAGGTGGTAGTGTCTGTGTTAATGATGGTGCTGTGTAGTGGTGATGGTGCTAGTGTTGATGACAGTAATATAGATCACAGTAGCTGCTGTGGTAGTAATAGTTGTATGGGTAATTAATGTTATAACTGTAGTGGTATTAGCTGTAGTGGTCGTGGTTGCAGTAGTTGTTGTGGTAATTAGTGTCGTGGTTATGGATGAGGACAGCTGCATAAAGAAGGCTCTAATTGTGGAGGGTCATGTGGAAGGGGTAGACCTGGCAAGATGTAGGACCAAGTGTTGAGAAAGGATCTGCGGATGCTGAGGCTCAGTGGGGAAATGACAAGAGACTGGGAGATGGGACGATTTGCTGTACTTGATAAGACATGTCAATCTAAGTAAAATCGCCATCTTCCACACATACAGGCTTCTCCTTTCAGGTACTGGTGCCACTTAAAAAGCACCTGTGCCGGTGCCATGTTGATGCACCTGTACTGGTACTGCATAAACACACCTGTGTTGATGGCTCATAAAAAGCACCCAGCAGGCTCTGTTAAGTGGTTGGTGTTGGGAAGGGCATCCAGCCATAGATACCATGCCCCAACAGACAGCTGGAATCTGGACGGCTCCCTGCTAGCCTGCTCCATGTCAAATTGTCCAATCCATACCAGCATGGAAAACAGATGTTAAACGATGATGATGATGATGTTATAATTATGGTAGTTACTGAAGCAGTTGTAGTGGTAGTTGGTGTTGTTGTTGTGGTCATAGTAGTTGTAGTGATAGTCTACCTCTTCAAAGTTATACTACCACCACAACTATAAAGCCAAATAATTGACTTTGGCTTTTGCAGCATTCAAATAGCAATGACCATGGCTAAAATGGCTCCATCTTCTTCATCATCAGAATCATCAGCATAATCACCATCATCATTACCATCACTACCATCGTCATCATTGCCATTGTCATCGTCTGTCTCATCATCAACCCCTGACCAAGATGGTTAAATTAACTCCCTCTTCATCACCGCCATCATCATAACCATTGCCATTGTCACCATCAATCCTCCTCCTCCTCCTCATCATCATCATTGTTTAGCATCCTTCCACCTTCCATGCTAGCATGGGTCGGATGGTTCAAGAGGACTCCAATGAGTTCAAGCTCCCGGCTGGATGCCCTTCCTGATGCCAACCCCTTTACAGAAACCAGGAACGAAAAACGAGGATGCAACAGCATCAAAGACTCGACGACTGATTCTCCATTTTTCTTCAGTCGGCTCAGTTCAAAGAATTATTTCTACTACTAAGTGATCTTCCTTTCATCCTATGAGAAAGAACCATTGACTGATGTAAGATGAATGAATACCCTCCCCGCTCCACCCTATACCATCCTGCCAGCCAAAGAAAATTGCTCTGAATGTGCCACCAAAGTCTATAAAAGATTCAAAAGAGCTCTCTTCTATTCTCTCTGGCAAGTTGAGCAACCATTTAGAAGTGAGGATTATGATTTGTCCTGGTGTAGACTATGATGGTGGTGGTTGTGGTGGTGGTGGTAGTAGTAGTAGTAGTAGTAGTAACTGTTGTAGTAGTGGTAGTGGTGGTGGTAAGGATAGTGGTGATGGTGTTGTATGACAGTGTGTGGCGGTAGGATTGGTCTTGGTAGCAGTGGTGGTGGTGGTAGTAGTAGTAGTAACTGTTGTAGTAGTGGTGGTGGTAAGGATAGTGGTGATGGTGTTGTCTGACATTGTGTGGCGGTAGGAGTGGTCTTAGTAGCAGTGGTGATGGTAGTAGTAGTAGTAAGGTTGAGTTATAGTGGTTGAATCTTTGTGGTTGTTGTTATTGTGGTAGTGGTGGTGGTGATTTATGTTGCTGGTAATAACGACTGAAAGTAACCTTATAGTAACTCTTCTGCATTATCACCACCACCACCATCATCATCATCATCCTCCTCCTTTACATTATCATCATCATCGTCATCAACATTAATGTCATCTTCATCATCATCACCACCACCACCATCATCATCCTCCTCCTCCTCCTTTACATTATCATCATCATCATTGTCATCAACATTAATGTCATCTTTACCATCATCATCATCATCATGAACAGAATCATCACCACTACCACCAACATGACCGTTGCTGCCGCTATTACTGCCACCATCGGCACCGCCTCTGCTGCCGCCACCATCACCACTGCCGCTATCACTTAAAGCAATACAACCAGTAATGCTTCATTTAAATCCATTCCACATCAGACCAACTTACCATTACTGTACAAACCATACAATGATATTGCATTTTATTTCTTTACATTTTGAAAAAAAACATTAAAATAAAAATGAAATTACAAAAGCTACAAAAACAAAAACACAAAATGGGCAAAAAAAAAAACCAATTTGGTTTTTAAAAAAATGCATAAAATTTGAAAGAAAATCTAAAAAAAAAAAAAAGCATTATTCTTTGTGTCGCTGCCGGAAATGTAAAAAAAAAAATTAAAATAAATGAATAAATAAAGCAAAAAGGAAAAAAAAAATCCTGGAACTATGAAAATGGTAAAATAAAGTAAAATATAGTTTTCAAGCAGATCAGACTGTCTTTTTATTGATGGCCATTG
>NC_068994.1:46911469-46923502 GCF_001194135.2 Octopus bimaculoides | reverse complement strand
ATATATTCCCTCAGTGGTTCTTTCTTCCTCTCTCTCTTACTGTATACACACTGTATTTTTGTGTGTGTAGAATATAAAAAATAAACTTTTTTTTTACGCACACACACACACACACGCATACGCACAGAAATGGCAATAAAAAAAAAAGCATTATAAAAAAAGACATGCTGCCAAAAGTGTGTGTGTGTGTGTGTGTGTGGGCGAACATAATGAAATAAACAAACAAAA
Source organism: Octopus bimaculoides (assembly GCF_001194135.2). Lineage (NCBI taxonomy): Eukaryota > Metazoa > Mollusca > Cephalopoda > Octopoda > Octopodidae > Octopus > Octopus bimaculoides. Next base: position 46,923,274 of record NC_068994.1, on the reverse strand, counting down.
ATAAAAACAACTTGAACAAACAAATAAGCCATTTACCATTTTTGTGATTGATTGGGAAAAATGAAAATATCTGTGGAATAATTCTCGTTAAAAATCTGCAAAAAAAAAAAATAACCAAACAAAAAAAACAAAAAAACAAACAAACAAAAAGGAATTTTTGTTTTTTTTACACATTACTGTTTTACCAGATATCAAAAGTGATTCTGATATTTAATGTGCATTGAGTTTTAAAAATTTTTTTGTGGCATATACATACTTGCATACATACATACATATATATATATATATATATATATATATACATACATACATACAAACATGCACATACACATATATACATCATGTATAATTTATAAGTATATATAATTATATACATAAACATATAAATATGTATATATGTCATAATATACACAATTTATAATAATTATACATACGTACATATATATATAAATGTATACACACACACACAGATATATGTGTGTGTGTGTGTGTGTATATATATATATATATATATGTATGTATGTAGTCTATGATAGATGGTTGGTTTCATTGCTTCTATTGGTTCCGTTGTTGCTCTTGTTATCTTCAGTTACAGAAACCAAAATTTAAAAAAAAAATTTTTTTTCAAATGTACAAAAAAAGCAACTCAGAAATAGTTTTTTTTTTTTTTTGTCCTCCCACATATTTAAAAAAAAAAAAATTTCTTCTTTATTTATATATGTTTGAAAATTTTTATTTGATAATTTTTGAAAATTCTTTATTTTTAGATAATTTTAAACAATAATTCCTGAGATCAAGAATTTCTTCATTGCTCATGGCATTAAACATTTTTTCAACTCTTCTTTATGGTTCTTCGTTGTTTAGCCCTCTTGGAATGGAACAAAAAGCTATGATCAAAGACACTCCATTTATGCCCATTCCATCTTTTCTTTTCAGATATATGTTAACTAATATAGTAACATCCAATGTGACGTTTGATTTTTTTTTTTTTAAGATTGTAGAGCAGACACAGACACGGCGATGCGATAAAGAAATTTGTTACACAACCATGTTCTTTCACTGCACAGAACCTTGGGCAAGTGTCTTCTATTATCACTTCTGAGTGACCAATATCTTATGAATGAATCTGGTTGATAGTAACTGTGTAAAAGCCTGTCCATTGTGTATGTGTATACCATCATCATCATCATCATTTAGCATCCATTTTCCATGCTGACATGGGTCAGACGGTTTGAGAAATTGTTAAGCTGTACCAGGTTCCTGTCTGATTTGACTTGATTTCTACAGCTGGATGCTCTTCCTAGCACCCACCACTCCAACCACTGCGTTTTTTAGTGTTATGCAACATTTATAACTCCTTTCTGTAATCTATAGTGGAGGCGCAATGGCCTAGTGGTTAGGACAACGGACTCACGGTCATAGGATTGTGGTTTTGATTCCCAGACCGGGCGTTGTGAGTGTTTATTGAGCGAAAACACCTAAAAGCTCCACGAGGCTCTGGCAGGGGATGGTGGCGAACCCTACTGTACTCTTCCACCACAACTTTCTCTCACTCTTACTTACTGTTTCTGTTGTGCCTGTAATTCAAAGGGTCAGCCTTGTCACACTGTGTCACGCTGAATATCCCCGAGAATTATGTTAAGGGTACACATGTCTGTGGAGTGCTCAGTCACTTGCACGTTGATTTCACGAGCTGGCTGTTCCTTTGATTGGATCAACTGGAACCCTCGACATCGTAAGTGACGGAATGCCAACACACACACGTAATCTATATTATCATTGACATAGATAAGATCTTACAAAACATTATCTTGTTTGTAACTTACATTTTCATTAATTTCAAAATTGCAAGATTGTCAAAGAAGTCAACCATTGTCAAATTGGTGATGACTGTTATGAGCAGGCCAGATTTTTTGAAGACCTTTTTCAGATCCTTCCTGAAGTTGTTCATGGTGTGGCTGTTCATATGGTTTGTGATTGTCAGGTCATTATCCTTATACAGGGCCATGCTATGGGAGTGTGTGCACTTCCTTAAGGTATCTAGGATAAATAACCTGATGAGATCAGCAATCTCAGGCTCCTTCATAGCTTTCCATGGATATGTCAAACAGAGGATCACCTCCCTTCTTCATGCGACAAGAATCATCATGAATCAAGATTGACTTTCTAACATTGATAAAGATTCTGATATTGAGGACACTGAAATTAGTGAATTGCTTACCAAGATCTAAAATCCTCAGGAGGAGAGACTTCGATATTGAAGGATAGAAATTCACAATATCAAACAGGGTGAACATGCAGGCTGCTTTATTCTTGATGCCATGGAACCAGTCAATTATTGCAGTGCTCTTTGGATCAAATCTGTAACCCTTCTAATACTGAAGCTGACAGTATCGAGAATACCCTAACTTACTATGCCTATTTTGCTCTTAGAGTGTTTAATCAATCTGTGTGTAGGATGAGGAAGTTGTGTTTATGATCCTTAAGTATGATGGGGGGCAGGGACACATAGTAAGGTGATCCACACAATCCTTTATATTTAGAAGGGTAGCCAGCTCTTTCACTTCAGTGTTTATGTCAATGTATGTAGAAGTGTTTGTTTTTCATACATTTTGGTGATTGTGTTTATAAGAAGTCGTATGTGTGTGTGGAAGGGTCTGTCTTGTATATGATTTTTGTTCTGCCAGTGACGATGTACATTAGGGGATTGTTTCATTTTTGCTAAGTAATTGTTTAAAAAAGTTAAGAACAATGCCCATATCTTACCTTCTTTATCATGCTAAGTCATTTTCAAAGTTCTCAATGACCTTTACCTAGGGAGGGCATGTTTGGAATTTAAAGTCAAACTTGTCTGTGGGTGTGCTGGTGGATGGATTCTCAAAGAAGACTTTCCAGTGCATACACTTGATAATGCTTTCTGTTTTCTTGGTGAGGCATATTAAAAAACATTTCCTTGGTTGTATTTGGATGTCTTTTAAAGAGTACAGCAGCAGTTGTCTCTCCTAGACAAATGAAAGAAAGTGACACTCAACACTTGCCTGCTCCATACACCTGTAGCCTGCCAATTCTATCAGCCTCTTTTAGCTGAACTGCTAAGTAGTTATGGAGATTTAAAACACACCAACAACGGTTGTCAAGCAGTGGTGGGTAACAAGGACACACACAACAAGCTTCTTTCAGTTTCCTTCTATCAAATCCACCCACAAAACTTTGGTCAGTTCGAAGCTATAGTAGAAGACACTTGCCCAAGGTGCCATGCAGTGGGATTGAAACCGGAACCATGTGATTAGGAAACAGTCTTCTTCCCACACAGCCATGCCCGTGCCTATGTCCAAAGTGTTCTCACATTTTTTTAAGGCATGATTTGACCATGATTTGACCATGGTTTGAAGAAGATTTGGCTGCCATTTATGCAGGTTAAGTATTTGAGTATAAACTCCAGCATGGGTTATGAACAGGTGAGGATTGATGGATGGTACCTTGCCGTGCATTGTGAATGGGGTAAGACTGAGGAAGAGATGGATAGAAGTGATGAGGATTGATCTTGCAATGTTAGGGATTACAGATGAAGTGACAAAGAGCAAAGATGAATAGCATTATGATGTAAGGCAAACATGTCCAATCAATCGATGCCAGTATGGAAGAAAAGAAACCTCAAATCTAAGGATGATGATCAGCACTGGATTAACCCATTAAGCAAAATAAGCATGTGCTTAGGGCATCAAAGGACGGGGGCGCCACAGAAAATAATTTCATGCATTGATCCTTTGTTAAGCAATATCAATTTCTTTTGTTGTTCCTGAGACAGCCATCTTACTTGGCTGGTTTCAGTTTGGTCTGTCTGCGTAACGAAATAAGCTCCATCCCTTATTTGATAGTTGATTGTTTGTTTTTGATTTTGTCGACTGCACACCACAGTAGGGTTAGTTGGTCAAGAAATAAGTTCCATCCCTGATCTGATAGTCGAGTGGTTAACACTTGGAAGGGATGAACGACATCCATCCAACTACGAAAATATAATTATTCAAACAAAAATGCCATCATATCAGTGTTAGTATGAAAAGAATGGATGTAAATATTTAAGGCAAAACAATATTTTAGCCAAGTTGGTGATACAGTTCATTGAATCAATTCCATTGTAATAACAGACATCAATTTTATTGATCCTGAAAAGATGAAAGACAAAGTCATTCTAGGTGTGATTTGAACTGGAATAAAAATTAATAAATATAATAAAAAATAAAATAAACTATTCCACTGTTCTATTTTTTTTTTTGTTAGGTGACACTATAAAATGCTGTTACAAACACATACTAAAGAGGATTTTGTGTCACGGCTATCTCAGGCTGGATTGCATTGCTATGAATATTCTGAGGTATTACAAGTCCAAAATGACAGTCCGATCTCAGGAATGGAATCAGCTCTTACAGTACAGGTCCAAATTTAGCCTTTCTGACTTCCTCTCGATCTTCGATTGAAGGAAGATAAGGGGTTATCCCAGCTCGTTTTCGTTCCCTGACAATGGCTGACTGTGGTGAAGAAGAGAAAAATAAGGTTAAAAAATGCGGAAGAGAAAGCAAGGTTTATTATTGGTCATGAATATGAGAAGTTTTTGGGAAAACAATGCTAGCATGAGTATGAACCATATGCTGTATATTTATATATGATATTCTTTTACTTGCTTCAATCATAAGACTGTAACCATGCTGGAGCATCACCAGCTAAGGTGTAGTCAATTAGATCAATATTAATTAACCACAGAAGTATGAAAGGCAAAGTAGATGTGCATAGGTGATATTTGCAGTCAGGCAATAAAGGAACCATCAAACTAAGACCCTTGCTTGTTGTTCATTCACCTGTCTTATGGGGACGTAAACACAGAAACACACATGTATACACACACAACGGCCTTCTTTCAGTTTCTGTCTATCTGCCAAATCTATTCACAAGGCTTTGGTGGGCCTGAGGCTATAGTAGAAGACATTTGCCCAAGGTTTCATGCAGTGGGATTGAACGGGGAACCATGTGATTGTGAAGCAAGCATTTTACAACACAGCCATGCCTGCATCTATATAAAGAAGAGTAATTTGAGGGAGATTCGACTTCTATTTCTGGCATATCAAGAGACCATGCAGAGGCTCCTTTCATTCACTCATAATGTGAACAAGTGAATGGTAGTTGTGTCGTTCTGGTTTGAGTGTAACAGTTTGGTGAGTAAGTAGAATATAAAAAAAGAGACCCACCCATCCAAATGTAGATAACTCAATCAAAAGTTACCTCCCTTCAACAGCAAACTACGGATCTCGCACAACGATGTCTAGTTTTCTCAAAGATGACTGAGAGAGGAGGAGGTTTCATATGTTTACAAAGTCCCATTGTTTTGATGGCATTAAGAAAGGAGAAGGACAGTTTGAAGTCCTTCATAAAGTCGAGTAGGCACTGTCAAGGAAGAGCAGAGATTTGATAATTTAATGTTTAGAATAATGTAAATTTGCACACCATATAAAATATTTTAAGTATCTGGTTTTGATATTCTTTAATACAATTTTGTATCAGTTCCAGTCATTTGATTGTGGCCATGCTAAGGCACTACCTTCAAGAGTTTTAGTCGAGAATATACACCTCATACTAGTTTTGGGTCTCCTGCGTAAGCCTTTTGAGAATATACACCTCGTACTAGTTTTGGGTCTGCTGCGTAAGCCTTTTGAGAATATACACCTCATACTAGTTTTGGGTCTGCTGCGTAAGCCTTTTGAGAATATACACCTCATACTAGTTTTGGGTCTGCTGCGTAAGCCTTTTGAGAATATACACCTCATACTAGTTTTGGGTCTGCTGCGTAAGCCTTTTGAGAATATATACCTCGTACTAGTTTTGGGTCTGCTGTATAAGCCTTGGGGGCCCATGTAGCATACACTCTAAGCATGCCACTGACAAGTTATCATTTTAGGGAGATTTATCTGCTATGTCTAGCAGTTTGAGCAAATATGTAGAGATTCCATCATTAGGGTAAAAAAAAACCCACTTACTCTTTAGCTCCTTAATATTCACATTATTCTGTCAAATGTGATATTTATTAACATTGTTTTGAATTAATCATGCATTATCTCATAGCCTCAAGATTTTGATGATAGGTTTATCTTTAGAATAACATTGTAAGGTAGGTGTGAGAGGTTTGATCTGTCCAGTTTGAACCTAAAACAGGTAAAATATTTGGGTGAGATGTGCCTGTTTTAAATGTGCCTGGGTTAAAGTTGAAGAACTTATCCACTGGCATGGAAACTTTCAAACAAGATGTTTTGACCAGACATTGGGAAAGAATTATCTGATCATAAATTACCCAACAGAAACTTACCCAAAATTCTCGACAGTTGCGATAGTTTGTAAAATATTTCTCACATTTATCACGTACATAGCCATTGTCATCGAGACATTTGAAGGACATCAGAGATTCCTGTAGAAGTAAAAAAAAAAAAAGAAAGAATTTAAAATCTGAATTATTGCTATTTCTTTGTTTTGTTTTTAAACCAAACATACCTGCTTAAAATGATATATAAGAATCTATAACACTAATGCAACACTGTACAGGCACTTCCGTCCAGTTTAGACATTCACAAACAAGGTCTCATCTGCTCAGCTCAGACCGGTTGTTCTCAACAACCATTTTTTGCTAAAATGCCTCTTTTCAGCTTGTAAAATCATCAACACACCATCATCATCATCATTTAACGTCCGTTATCCATGCTGGCATGGGTTGGACAGTTTGACCAGGGCTGGTAAGGCAGGGTGCAGCACAAAGCTCCATGTGTCTGTTTTGGCATGGTTTCTATGGCTGGATGCCCTTCCTAATGCCAACCACTCCAAGAGTGTAGTGGGTACTTTTATGTGCCACCGGACACAGCTGCCTGTTGTGTGACACCAGTATCTGCCACGACTATGGTTTCACTTGGCTTGATGGTCTTCTTCTTAAGCATGGCATATTATGAAAGGTCTTGGTCATTTGTCATTGCCTCCATGGGGCCTAACCCTTGAAAGGTGTTTTTTACATGCCACTGGTGAGACAATTTTTTACTCTTCTCCCATCAGCTGTATCAATCTTTGGTGTAAAGGTATAGATGCTTGCTTATTTTTCAATTTTCTATAAAGTCCCAAATGGGTTGTTATAACTTCCTTTGAGAATAACTGACCCAGACAAACATAAAAAAAAAATACATACAAAACAAAAATAACAGAAGCATAAAATATCCCTTTAGTGCCAAACAAAATACCAAAATGCATAATAACCAGAAATAAATGCACAAGAACAACAACTGTTGCACTGCTCCAACTAAGTCTACCTTTCGCAATTCCTTTGTGTCTGATCCTAGGATCTGTGAGTAAATGTTAGCCAAAAAAAGAGTCTCAATAGTTGCTTTATCTGAAAGACATAGCAGCTAAATCTCCATCAAATCACATTCAGTCATCTTAAAGGACTCATTTGGTAATGTAATCCTAGAAACATCATTATCATCATCGTTATATGTTTGCTTTCCATACTGGCAGAGGTTGGATGAGACTCTTCTGCTTTGTGAGATGGGTTAGAGAACCGAAGTTCAATTTTTGGCTTGCTTTAACAGCTAGATGCCTTTCCTAACACCAACTGTTTTGCAGAGTTTACTAGGGGCATTTAATTAAGGCACCAGTACTAGGAAGGATTGGGGTGAGAGAGTAGTGGATAGTAAGAGGTGAGTAAATGTTGATACCTAATGACCTGTAGTGGGTATAGGTAGAGTGTATGAGGTACCTGTAAGGTCTGATGAGGTCCCTAAAATATATACATTATGTCTTGACCCATTAGTGTTTAAACTGGCCACATCCAGCCAAAATATTGTACCTGTTTTGTGTTTAAACTGGCCAGGTTCAAGCCTCTCATATCTACCCCACAATGGTAATCTAAAATAAACAATCACATAAATGAAATTTCAAGGCTACAAAATAATGCAGGATAAATTTGAAACAATGTAAATAGGTAAGCATTACACCTGACAAAGTAATTTGATTATTAAAGGGTTAAAAAAAACCCTTCCATTCTTCACTATCGTCCACCAACCATGCTTTCACCTCTCTACTATACTCCACCCTTTAACACCTCTTTCATTCCCTATCTCTGCCAATGCCCTCTCATATCTTGACTGTCGGAAGGATAAAAAAGGATAAAATAGCATAGATGAACTGGTGATATTTGAGCAGAAAACAGAATGGAAAACACATAGCGATCCAAGAGAATAAAACAAAATTTGTAATCATTTTTGCCAGCTACACAAATGAATGCTCTTGCAATAAAGAAATTTCACCAAGTTCTTTACTTGCGAGAGATGATGAGAAATAAAGAGATAGATAGAGAGACAGATAGAGATAGGTAGACATAGATAGAGAGAGAAAACAAACAGTTTATTAATAAAACAGTTTTCTTAAATGATTTCAAATTTTGGTAAAAGGTCACCAGTTTGGGAGAAAGGGAAGATCATTAAATCGACCTCACTACTTCATTGATATTTTATCTTATCGACACCAAAGTTGACTCCGGCGGAATTTGATCTCAGAACGTAAAGAGCCGGATGAAATGCCACTAACCATTTTAACCGGCGCGGTAACAGTTCTGCCAGCTCGTCTTCTTATCAGCCTTACTATATGGACGATAGACATTTACAACTTAATTCGCTATTTGTCTGAAATATCTCACCACACTGAAAACTACAGATCGAGAGGACACCATCAAATGTAAAATATAATAAATTACTGATGAAAATCTTTAAGAAATATGAAAGCTAGTTCGTTTCTTTACTGAGGTACGCTTTACTTCAAGATCGCCCGGCGCCAACTTTCATCTACAATTATGTAATACATCGAGAACCTCAATAACAGTGCCGTTATATCTCCGTTCGAAACAACAACAATAATAAAGATTATTTATTAAAAGACTAGTGGTTGAAGGTCAACCGAGATCAATCGTCCTTAATACTTGTTCCCATTTTATTAATTACTTATCCCGCAATTACAGGATAATTGAGGGGATAAAATTAACGGCAAAGTCAACTAATTGAAATATCTTTTGAAAATATAAGTGTTTATATAAGGATAGAATAATAAGAATTTTCTTTTTGTGAGACTGTGCATTTGTGGATTCACATTTAAAAATCAGTGCTATTCCAGATGAAGAATTAAAGTAACTGAAGTTTACGATTGTTTAGCCAAGAGTCAATTCTGACAGAGTAAGCAAGCAAGCCTATAATGGAATATACATTATCCAATGTATCACTCCCTCTTTTTTCAAGACGGTTGTATGCGATTTCAAGATTTTATGGTTATTTCTAGGAGGTCGGGTAACCACTTAGAGGCGCAAACAATTCGTTACCAACAGTTGACTGTGAGAAGTTAATTAACTTACTCTGACACAAGGGTTAGTTTCTTCATTGTGGGCTCTGGTGAATTGTCTGCCTTTAGTTTTTTTCTTGGCATGGTTTGAGTTCGTTAAACGGCCAGGTTCCGTTTCCAGCTTTTCTTCATCTTTTGGTAATGACATTGGAACAAAATAATTATGATTTGCTGCTCCGTTGCATGGATGGAACCGCCAGGTCGCGAATGACACAAATTACTACTGCATGGAGCGTTGTGTTCACACTAAAATACTCCCCCAACTGAAGATGTTCTGTGTAGACGCAAAATAAAGAATTAGATAGGAAAACGAAGGAAAATCTCTCCCTACCACCCGTCCCTAAGTTTCACTTAATATGAGAGAAATAAAATACTTGAATTATTTTCTAAATGTATATTTAAAGAAGAAAACAAAATAGCACTTAAAAATAATTATTTTTAAAGTAGATTTTGGCGATCTTTGGTTCAGATAGTTACACAACTGCGGGATTGAATAATTAAATGCCAAAAAGAATTAATTCTGAGTTATTTTGGCAAATAATGATTCCCGAGTTAGGCGCAACACCAGCAATTTTTTTTATTGGAGGCAGGATGGGGTTAGACAATTGCATCGACCCTAATGGTACTTTTAATGTTATCGCCCCCGGGGGATGAAAGGTAAAGTTGACCTCAGCTGAATTAATAATGTAAATATTTCCATATAATGTATTAGTCAGAGTGGCGTTTTCATCTTGGTTGTTGCTTTTCCCCTACATTTCGGCTGTTATACGCTCCGGCTTTCTTCAGGTGTCTTGTGACTCACTTAGTGCCTTGCCTGGGATTGAACTCATAACCTCTAGGTGATTGCACTGCATTTCAGTACCTTTATCCACTATCAATACTAATGGTTGGTTATCCCCGGGTCTACATCAGTCGAGTAGATTTATCATCAAAGGTGTTCCAACCACGACTATCCCGTTTTTTCTCAAGCGTAAATGTATCTAGTATTAAATTCTTCGATGTGGCCTACCTTATTTTTAGACGGTAAGGTATGAGATTAAAGATATGGTTCGGCTGATATTTCTAGCAGGTCAAGCAGCTGCGTAGAGGTAGAGGGGGGCTCTAGGACCTAGAGTCTAAAATGAAAATGGGCGAGAATTTAAATTGCTGTCTTCTCACTGACAAGATTACACTGCATTTACTTTCGAAATAGTACGAATGGAAATCATGTGTTCGGATTAATATTTAGAGCGGGTCACTTTGTTAATTAACACCGTAAAATTAGCACGTCTCAGCAGAGATTTATCTCAGTTGTGTTTAACAACCACAGAATTAGAACAAACGAAGGGAGCTTATACGTGGTCGCTCAATCTGCTAGAAATAGTAACTAAATCTCTCCCCACCCCAGGCATACCTACACAAGTGTGCCCCTTCAGACATTGTTTCTTCATTGCTTTCAGAAGAATGAATAATTTTTCAATGAAATTTTCTACAGATACCGTTCAAATGGTGTAGATTACGATTATATCGGAATTTGACGTGAGAAAAAAAAAAAAAAAACTGACGCGCGCACACCAGTTTTTCTTTTTTTTTTCTTTCTCACATTAGATTCATATATAATCATAGTCTATACCGTTTGAAAGGTATCTTTTACTTGTTTCAGTCATTAGACTGCGGCCATACTGGGGCACCGCCTTGAAGAACTTTTAGTCGAATGACTCGACCCAGTACTTTTTTTTTAAAGCCTGGTACTTATTCTATCGGAATCTTTTGCCGAAGATACAGAGACACATTAAGCTACGGGGACGTAAATACACCAACACCGGTTGTCAAGGTGTGGTGGGGACAAAGACTGATACACACACACATATATACGACGAGCTTCTTTCAGTTTCCGTCACAAGGCTTTGGTCGGCCTGAGGCTACAGTAGAAAACATTCGCCCAAGGTGTCACGCAGTGGGACTGAACCCGGGACCGTGTGGTTGGGAAGTAAACTTTTTACCATACAGCCATAGAAAATTTCATAAAAGAAAAATATCCATTTTAATGAAAGTTAGGAGGAAACAAAATCAGAGTGGAGGATGCCTCTCATTCATATCATATCCTACCATCTTAAAAAAAAAAAAAATGGGTGATGGCACATCTAATAATTCAGTTCCAGATATTTTAGGGTTAGAGAAAAATAAAAAGCAAAACACTGCGCGATCTTATCTGTCTTTTATTTTTATTTATTTTTCTCCAGCTCTAATATATATGCTTAAAAATAAAAGACAGTGTGATGCTATCTAGTGAAGCTACGTGGCCCGGTGGATAGAGTGGTTGGGCTCACAATCATGAGGTAGTGAGTTCGATTCCCAAACCAGGCTGTGTGTTGAGTTCTTGAGCAAGACACTTTACTTCATGTTGCTCCA
>NC_068994.1:46909532-46910845 GCF_001194135.2 Octopus bimaculoides | reverse complement strand
TTTTTTTTGGTTCTTTTTAATATGAATGTCACAATACTAAAAAAGAAAAAAAGAAAAATTTTAAATTTTTATTCCAATTGCTTACAATAATTTTCTACCTTCATTTATATAAGAGCACCATCCAAATGTAATCGTTGCCAGGGCTGCTGACTGGCGGTTCGTAAAAAGCACCATTTGAGCGTGATCGTTATCAGCGACGCCTCACTGGCACGTGTGCCAAAGCGAGGTCGTTACCAGTGCCGCTGGACTGGCCCTGGTGCCGGTGGCACGTAAAAGCACCCACTACACTCGCGGAGTGGTTGGCGTTAGGAAGGGCATCCAGCTGTTGAAACTCTGCGAGATCAGATTGGAGCCTGGTGCAGCCATCTTGCGCGCCAGTCCTCAGTCAAACCATCCAACCCATGCCAGCATGGAAAACGGATGTTAAACGAGAGTAGCAGAGGAAAAATAGTGGGGGAGGGGGTCAAGATAAAGGAGTGGTATACCTTTAATTCAATTACCCCTTATATTTGATTCCATGTTTTCGATATATGTATCTACCCATAATGAAGAAAATAGTCCTTGTTATTGCTTCAATATATACTATGTATTCCTACTCAGATGATAATTTATTTCAGTTATACATTCATTGTAGAATGGTTTTATCATGACCACCTTAACAGTGTACTTAGGAAAGGCCTTAATAATTTTCTTATATATTAAAGTATCCCATTATTAGGTTTGAAGTTTAATATCTATCCTTTTTCTATATATTGATTTTAAAATTTTCTCCATTTAATATGATAAATTTGCTAAGTTAGGAATTACTACCTCCCATATCCCTCAATTCTAATTTCCACCCTTTTGTTTTTCGTTATATTCCTCTTTATTTGATAATCTAAATAAGTATTATGCAAGCAGTGCCCTTTATTTCCACCCTTCTATCAAAGAATATCGTCCGTTCATGGGAAATATGACTGTACTTGGAAATAGGTAAGGTTCGGCGACAGGAGGGGCATCCGGCTATTGAAAATCCGCTTCAGCAAATTTCGTCCAAACCATGCGAGCATGGAAGAGGGGATTTTAAAATGAATATATGTAATATATATATATATAGGTACTACTAAAGCAGTGCGGACCCGAACGCGCTAGCTAGTCGTGAGTGGTCGATCCTAACCCTAACCCTAAACACGTATTCATTTGCACACGCGGGTTAGGGTTAGGGTTAGGGACAGGGTTAGGGTTAGGGTTAGGGTTAGGATCGACCACTCAAGACTAGCTAGCGCGGACGCGCGACTGCGCGTTCGGGTCCGCGCTGCTTTAGTAGTACCATA
>NC_068994.1:46907645-46909475 GCF_001194135.2 Octopus bimaculoides | reverse complement strand
AGAGTCATTTTCTTTTCGTGCCTTAAAATTTAACACACGCATCGTTAAAATTTCCACTTATTATTTTTATTTTCCTAAAATTTTCGTTGCGTCTTGCAACCTTTTCAATAGTTTTGACTCTGTCAAAAGGTTGCAAGACGCAACGAAAATTTTAGGAAAATAAAAATAATAAGTGGAAATTTTAACGGTGTGTGTGTGTTAAATTTTAAGGCACGATTAGAAAATGACTCTCCCCAGACACAACAGAATATGCTTCAACACACGTACTCACATAAAAAGTCTTGCAAACCAAATCCAAAAACGAAATATATATATATATATATATATACACGCGCGATTTTTTATTAGTGGTTATTTGACCATAAAGGTTTTAGACGTTATAAAAATACCAGAAGAATAAAACAGGAAAAAAAAATGAAAAAAGAGAAAAAGAAGTTGTTCAAGAAAAAAAAGTTTCTCCCAACTTCGGAAAGTTTCTTTTAAGAAACATAATATAAAAGCAAACAAGAGAGGGGAGGGGATAGTGTCTGTTTTTCCACCCAAGTGTAAAAGAGCGGCCATCAAGGGAAGTAACTAATGTAAGCAACTGAAGTTAGCAATTAGATATATAGAGAAAGACAGAGAGAAAAACAAAGAGAGGAATAAAGAGAGAGAGAGAGAATAATATATACTTTATTTGGGAAATCCCTTCTTCCTCGTTATCATTTCTCTCGTTTTTTTAGAAACATTCTTTTTTTATTTGTTTTTTTATTAGTGTTTTCTTACACGATTCTTGTGACATCTGGAAACCGTATCGCTGACCAGTAAATGTATGTATACAAATATATATATGTAAATAAATACATATATTTGTATACACACATATAACAGCACAAACGCATATATTTGTATACACACACACACACACACACACACATATATATATATGGTTACTCTGTATATATTGGCTATGTATTACAGGCTCTTCGGTGGTACCGTGTACCGGAGATTGACAGTGTGAGAAAAAAGAAAAAAAATCTAAAAAAAAAAAAAGAAAGACAGAAGCGTGGTTCGCGCGACGCTGACGACAGCAAATGGCATTTTTTCAAAAGACCTACACTGATTACTTCTCTCGTACTCCCTGGACCTAGATTCGATCCTGTCATGACGTTTTAACACATTCGATGTCTCTGTTTACTTCTGTATAATCAGCATCTCTCTCGCTTCTGCCATCGTTGAATATCTACATGCAGTTATCTTTTTATCAACTTCCATCTTTCCCTGTCTCTCACTCTCTAATATAGATTATTATATATATATATGTATATGTAATATCGCACCTGCTGAGTGAAAAGAACACGTTTTGATCTCAAGTTATTTTACTGGAAAAAAAGAAAGAAAGCAAGTGAGTCTTAGAATTTTTTATTTTACTTCACATATTTTCTAAAATTCCTTTTAAAAAAAAGTTTTTCTGTGCGTATGTGTGTGCGTGGAAGGTGTTAATTACAAAAATAAGAAATACAGGTTGTTTAAATTGTGATATATTTTTTTCAACAATAATTTTAATTTGTGTAATGATGTTTTTAAGTTTGGGTCCAAAAACAACAACCAAACTTAAAGACAGCCAAATCGCGTCTAAAAGTACATCTTTGATGTAAAGATTCTTTTGAAAATGTATCCCGATCAATTTTTTTTTTTTTTTCTTATAATTCCTAATTTAATTTAGTTTTCCCTAAAACAACACCCGTAAAAAAAGAAAAAGAAAAAGAAATGAACAGTATGTTTCGTGATTGCTTAATACCCGAAAAAGTCTTTTACCGTTTTTGTTATTAGACAAAACTTAGAAGGCAG
>NC_068994.1:46903057-46907563 GCF_001194135.2 Octopus bimaculoides | reverse complement strand
TTGTAAATATGGGGTTCTGTAGTTTATTTTAGTCATGACTGCTAAAGCCATGCTGTGACACCACCACCACCACCACTACTTTCTTCAATATATATATATATATCATTGTGTATATATATATATATATTATACAGTGTGTACGAGAATTTATATGTATGTATGTGTATATAGCCCTTTGTTTTATTAAGGTGTATACGTATGTATGTAAATGTATGCGCTTATTTTTTTTGTGTGTGTTTTGTAAAACTGTAGGTGTACGTTTGTGAATGGCTGTTATTTAGCACCAGGTCAGGCCCGATCGTGCAAATCTGTGATGAAAGATCTTCCAAACTGATCATTCTGTCATTTTCTTTTTTTTTCTTCTCTCTCTCTCTCTCTCTCTCTCTCTCAGGGACTACAGTGTCCAATGTATTCTTTTTTTTTATTTATTTAAGTCTGTACAGCATCATTTCGAGGGACAGTTGGTTACTATTTCTAGCAGAATGATCGACCAAGTAATAGTCGCCTTCATTAGCTCGTGTATGATGTGGGTGTCTGTGAATATAACTGGCTGTTTCTGTTTGTATGTAAATATATGCACATGTAAGCATGCACCAGTGTATATTTTAGATGTCTGGTAACTGTATATGACTGAATGTGTTTTCTGTTTATACACACACACACAGTCACAGACACGTTTTTTTCCCCACTTCTCTTTTCGAAATATATTTGTATTCTGTATGTAAATATGGGTTTTTTGTTTTCATATCCACCTCCTAACAGCCCTTGTCATAATAAAAAATCCAGCCACGAGCCAACAAGGCTGTCTCTACATAGTCATTTAAACCTACTAGAAATAGTAGCCAAATCTTTCGTAAATCACATCTGAGGCTGTGTTATATATTGTATTAAATACATTATACCTGACAAAATAAAAAGAAAATTAAAGGGACGGGTGCTCCATAGTTTTGGTCACAGGTCTGCTATAACGAAGGCCGATCCCCCGGGCTAAACAACGGTACGAGCCTACATGGGAAAATCGACGTAGTCTCTCGTACTGCTAGAAATAGCAACCAAATCACATCCTTGTATCTTAAGACAAAAAAAGGGAAGCTATATTTAATTATGTATTCCGAAAAGACAGAATTGTCATTGATCGCAGATCTGCTCGGTCAGTGCTGACCTGGGGCTAAACAACAGCAGTTGTAATGTCGATCCATCAAAATAACCTCCATGTTGTCGTTCGGCCTCTTAGAAATGACAGTTAAATCTCACTTAAATCATATCCTTTCGTCTTAAATAAAAGAAAGACACCATTGTCTTTTATCAATAAAAATAAACGAGATGGTCATGGCTGGAACGCCCTTGGCCGCTGGTCTGTTTTGATAAATCAGATCGAACTGGGGGTTAAACAACATCGAAAAAAAATAAATAAAAGGAATGTTACATTTGTGATGTAGTCCAAGATACATAATGGTTGTGTTAATGGGGGTGGTAATGTTTACAATGTCTTTGCTCGTGGGTTTGTTGAGTTAGGACTTTGGACTAAGCACAGCAGTTTATGTCAAGCCATGGAGGGTCTATGTCTAATCATTCAACTTACTAGAAATGATTGCCAAATCACCCACAAAATTGTGTCCAACAATCTTGAGAAAACAAGGACACCTTATATTATGTAGCTTTAGATCAGCTTTTTTTTACCATTTTGTAACTTGGTGCCCCTTTTTTTACTGAATAGCTTTTTACAAAAACCCCTTTAAAAAAAAAAAAAAAAATAAGGAACCCCCTCAAAGCAGTAATTCATTTTCAGTAGTGAAAATGCTAGGGTACACAGCTGGATGGTATTCCCCCCACTTTACAGCTCACAAGTAGTGTGGGTGTTTGTGTTTATAGCATCTAACCCCTTTTTTTCCGAACTCAGCTTTGTGGACCTTAACTTACTCGTGCTTTCCTTGTTTCCACCACAGATAACTTTAAATCAAACAAAAGCTGATTTTACCATCTCTATGTCCCAAATGCCATTGCATCCAGCATGTACCCCTTCTTAGATATCTGCATGGACTAGTGGCCCCTGTATTAAATATTTATGAAAATAACTAAACATGTTGGGTACTTATATAATAATGGTTTCAAATTTTGGCACAAGGTCAGGAATTTTAGGGTATGGGATACATCAATTACATCGACCCCATTGCTCGACTGGGACTTGTTTTATCAATCTCAAAAGGAAGAAAGGTAAAGTTGACTTCAATGGAATCTGAATGCAGAACAAAGAAATGCCACACAGCAATTTGTCCAATGTGTTAACTATTCTGTCTGTTTGCCGCCTTATTTATATAATGAAATTATATTGGATTTTGGTTCGTCGTCTGTCATGATTCCGCTAGCTGATAACAATGTTCTATTCCTATTCTTATCCTGATTAAGATTATTTTGAAAATATGTTTAATTCTTTTGCATTTAAACTGGCCATATCTGACCAGTTTTATCTACAAACCAACCAGATCTGGCCTCTCTCACACTTACCCTACAATATTACTTTAAAAATTAGCTAGCATGTCATTGAAATATCAACGCTACAAGGCAATGCATGAATAATTCAAAACAATGTGAATAAATATTACATTTGGCAAAGTAATGCTAAAAAGATGAAATATAAGTTTTGCGCCTGGTTTAAGTATTTTATTTCTGAGAAAAATCATGATGCTTCTAAACACCCAGTGTCCTCTTGATATCTGCCACCCACTAAAGAGATCACAACACCCCGAAGTGGGTGCTACTGTCTATGTTAAGGACCACTATTCCAGATACACTGTGTAAAGAAAGAAAGAAAAAAAAAAAGGGATGGGATAACCCTGCCTAAATTGCAGTGGTATAGGTAGAGTGTGTGAAACTGTATGGCTTAGTGGTTAGGGTGTTGCACTCATGTCATAAGATTGTGGTTTTGATTCCTGGACTGGGTGATGTGTTGTGTCCTTGGGCAAAACATTTCATTTCATGTTGCTCCAGTCCACTCAGTTGGCAAAAATGAGTAATCCTTTGATGGACTGGCGTCCCGTCCTGGTGGGGAATTCATATGCCATAGAAACTGGGAAACCAGCATGACTCGAGAAGGTAACTTTACTGTTACTTTATATCTAGAGTGTGTTCTCTTCGGGGTAGCCCTTGAGTTTGCTGTCCCCTCTACCCACTGTACAGGCTTATACAGTAGACCCAAAAGTGCTATGTCCTTAAAAGCTCCTCCCAGAGTGGGCTGTCTCCATAAAAGTGTCACCCAAGTGGATCATGCCTCCCCACTAGCTACGTTACTGCTAGAATGCTTTGTTCTCATTCAGGGCGGACCTAGGGCTAAAGAACTGCAAACATTGATAATGTTCACTCTGTACATTCCCTAAATCACTCCCTACCATCTTAAAGGAAGAACACATTATGTTATATAATCTTCAATGTACAAAAAAGATGGGATGGTCATGGCTGTAATGGCTTTGATTATAGGCCTGCACTTTCAAAGCTAAACTGGAGCTAAACAACATGAAAAATACAGAGCAATAACCATGAGATCTCACACTGTAGAGTGACTGGTGTGAGTGGGGAGACATACATGGGGACACCTGCTGCATGAAAAATAAACAGTGATGTCAGTTCTAACATATATAATATGGTGAGCCAAGAAATTTTATTAATTACCATATTTTGCTGCATATAAGCTGCACCCCTATTTTACAAATGGAGAAACTAATTTAGTGTATTTAATCATATACTTATTTGAAAGATATTTTAAAGTGGTTTTGTAGAGGCAAAAAAGTATGATTTTATGCATGTAAACACAATGTTGTGACAGTATATAGCAATAAAGAATGAAATCATAAATTTATTATAAATAAACTATGCGCTGGGACTACCGTATCTCAGTTTTATCTTCTTTCAAATCAACTGCATGGTTGTTTACATTTTGGTCAAGGGAATTATCATAAAGGATGTAAAACTTGTATTTCTGGCTATGATGTTTTATGTAACTCCTACTGGCCACTGGGGTGGCACATCATCATCTTCATCATTGTTGTTATCATCATCATCATCATTTAATGTCTGTTTTCCAGGCTCCAATTGTCTGTTTTGGTATAGTTTCTAGGGCTGGATGACCTTCCTAATGCCAACTACTTTACAGAATGTACTGGGCCTATTTTTACATGGTAACAACACCAGTGCTTTATACATAATACCAGCATGGGTGCCTTTTTAAGTGGCGCTGGCACAGGTGCTTCTCAAGTGGCGCTGGCACAGGTGCTTCTCAAGTGGCGCTGGCACAGGTGCTTCTCAAGTGGCACTGGCAGGGGAGCTTCTCAAGTGACACTGGCAGGGGAGCTTCTCAAGTGGCACTGGTAGGGGAGCTTCTCAAGCGGAACTGGCAAGGGAGCTTCTCAAGTGGCACTGGTAGGGGAGCTTCTCAAGTGGCACTGGCAGGGGAGCTTCTCAAGTGGCACTGGCAGGGGAGCTTCTCAAGTGGCACTGGCAGGGGAGCTTCTC
>NC_068994.1:46901501-46902710 GCF_001194135.2 Octopus bimaculoides | reverse complement strand
ATATATATATATATATATATATATATACACACATATATATATATGTATGTGTTAGTGTGTCTATGTTTGTCCCCCCCCCCCAATCACTTGATAACCGATGTTGGTGTGTTTACATCCCCATAACTTAGCGGTTTGGCAAAAAGAAACCGATTGAATAAGTACTAGGCTTACAAAGAATAAGTCCTGGGGTCGATTTGTTCGACTAAAGGTGGTGCTCCAGCATGGCTGTAGTCAAATGACTGAAACGAATAAAAGAATAAAAGAATCTTGTATTGCTTAAAAATGGGCTTTTGGAATCGTGTGTGTATTTGCTGAGAATATGCAGAAAGTTATTCTCAACTGGAAGACATCAACTGTCTGAAGATGACATGAAATATCTGATTCCACCGATAATCTCTGTTTTCTGTTAGCAGAGATTACATTTGTGTGAATGTTCACCCACCCCGCCCCCTTCCCCTGCCACTTTCCTTAGTTGTATCTGTCCCTGTGCATTTGCGTAACATTGGCAAATTTACTTCAGTTGATTTCCATAATCAGTGAAGCTTTTTATCCAGAATACAATGGTCTCCGCTTCAATAGATTCATTCCTCTTGCTTTCTTTTCTCTTGCATCTGTAACAGAAGCTCTCTCTTGTTGATTTGTCAAAAAAACCCAAAAGTGATAAGAAACAACACATCCAGCTTTTTCTAGACGTTTAGCCCCCATCTCCTGAGATTCATATTTTGTGTGCTTTAGCTGCTATATAATGTGGTTGTGAATATGCATGGCTCAGTGGTTAGAGCATTGGGCTCACAATCATGGTGTAGTGAGTTCAATTCCCGGACTGGGCTGTGTGTTGTGTTCTTAAGCAAGACACTTTATTTCACATTGGTCCAGTTCACTCAGCTGTAGAAATAAGTTGTGAAGTTCCGAAAGTCACTGGTGCCAAGCTGTATTGGTCTTTGCCTTTCCCTTGGATGATGTCACTGACATGGAGAGGGGAGGCTGGTATGCACAAGTAACTGCTGGTCTTCCATAAACAACATTTCTTGGATTTGTGCCTCAGACGGTAACAGGTAACTTTCTAGGTGCAATTTATATATATATATAAAAGGTCTTCTGTTTGGATTAACTGGAATCCTTGTTGTCATAACTTAGGAGTGACAGTGTGTGTGTGTATGTGTATGTATATATATATATATATATATATATATATATATATATATATAT
>NC_068994.1:46880021-46901262 GCF_001194135.2 Octopus bimaculoides | reverse complement strand
ATATATATATATATATATATATAAGGTAATCTCCAACTACAATTACATATGGGTGTATGTTTGTTTCTTCTTGAGCCATGCCTGGCTCATAAGGACCGGTTTCCTGGTTTCATTGGTGTATAGGTTCTCCACCTGGATGGGATGCTGGTCTGTTGCAGCTGAGCTGCTAGATGCAGGAGGAAAGAGTGAGAGAAAGTTGTGGTGAAAGAGTCAGCAGAAGTCTGCCATTACCTTCTGCCAGAGTTGCATGGAGCTTAGGTGTTTCGCTCATAAACACACGCATTTCCCGTTTTGAGATTCGAACCTGTGATCCCTCGATCGTAAGTCCACTGCTCTAACCACTAGGCCATGTGCCTCCACACATATGGCTATATGGTTGAAAAATTTGCTTTCCAACAATAAGGTTGTGGGTTCAGTCCCACTGCAGGGCACCATGGGCAATTGTCTTCTACTATAGGCCAGGCCAACTAAATCCTTTTGGGCTAAATTTGGTAGATTGAAACTGAAAGAAGCCTGTCATGTGTGTGTGTGTGTATAAGTACTAATATTGACAGTGAAAATTTGTGTTATCTCTTTACATGAAACCTTTGGTTGCCTTGTTAACCCACATATAAAGTATATATATATATATATATATATATATAGATGTGCTTGTGTGTACCCTTTTCTGGACATCACATGATGGTTGTACATTTTAATTTTAATATGTCTGCCGTTATCCCTAAGCAAATTTGTAACACATCACTTCATCATTTCTAATAATCTACACACTTATAGGCATTTTAAACTCTTTGGAAAATATTGTTTAATATCTTTTTATTTAATATCTTCACATCTCTTTCGCATACTATTTATTATTATTATTATTATTAGGCAGGGAGCCTAATTTATTATTATTATCATTATTATAAGGCAGTGAGCTGGCAGAACCATTAGCACACCGGGCAAAATGCTTAACGATATTTCATCAGTCTTTACATTCTGAGTTCAAATTCTGCCGAGGTCGAATTTGCCTTTCATCGTTTTGGGGTTGATAAATTAAGTACCAGTTATGTACTGGGGTCAATCTAATCGACTGGCCTCCTCCCACCAAAATTTCGGACCTTGTGCCAAGAGTAGAAAAGATTATTATTATTATATCTTTATATTAGCCCTTGTGGCCAATAAAAAATTACTTTATTATTATTATTATTATTATTATTGTTATTATTATTATTTTCATTGTTATTGTTGTTATTATTTGTTTTGGATTTCTAGGTTTGGCATTTAACCTTAGAGAATATGCTTAGAAGACACAACTGAAGAAAATGGATGGCATATGTAAGTATCTTTCAAACCTCTTATGGGTTTATTAGTTAATCTGAGGATTAGAACCAATGCCCATTGAACCTCTTTATCTATGACAAGTGTGTAACAGATTGGAATTGTTGTTTAGCCCTAGGTCAACCCCGATGGAGCAGAATGATAACTTGTGATCAAAGGCCATTCAAACCATAACTACATCATCTTTACTAGTGTAATTTGCACATTACCTAAGATGGAAGAGTGTGGTTTGATGAAGATTTGATTTACTATTTCTAACAGGTCAACCGACCACATACAGGCTTGTATAATATACAGAGGTTTACAAGGTAAGTGTCTGCTTGAGTAGACTTATGTCATCTGAGTGGACCCATGGCACAGGGATTTGTGGATATTGGGATATGTTTTGGAGCATGATTCATGGGTTAGAATTTAGCCTGGTCTGCCAGCATTGGTTTTTTGTGTGAGATTTATTGTGACTGTTCAGGTGGTAGGGTTAGGCTCCAACCTTAGGAAATCCACCTCAACAAATTCCATCTGACCTATGCAAGCTTGGAAAAGGGGACATTTAAAATGATGACAATGGCAACAACAATGATGATGATGACGATGATGATAACCTCGAGCTGACCAAAGCCTTGTGAGTGGATTTTGTAGATGGAAACTGAAAGAAGATTGTCGTATATATATATATATATATATATATGTGTGTGTGTGTGTGTGTGTGTGTGTGTGTGACTGAAACAAGTAAAATAGAGAAATCATCAAAGTTAGATCATACATGATTAAGTCAAAACAATGTGAATGAATAAGCATTAGATCTGATAGTATAATCTGAATGTTAAAGTATTAAAGATACACTGCAACCACAGCATTATCTCCTGAGCTGGCTTCTGTGTACAGGTCAGTTCTGATCAACCAACCCTATGATCAAAGGTATTCCTGTTATGGCCATTTCATTTTGTATTCAGACAGAGTGTATCTAGGAATACATTATACAGTGTCTCTTCCTTTTCAAGAAGGTAGGCTATAATTAAGAGAAATTAGGTTACTATGTCTAGCAAGCCGAGTGATCACATAGAAGCTTTCTTGTTGGCTTATGATATCGATGGTGGTGATGGTAGGTGTTGGATGGTTGGTGGTGTTGTGGTATGTTGTGGTTGTGCTGGTGGGTGGGTGGGTGGTTTTGTGATTTCACTGGTGAAATGCTTATAGCAGTTGGCGGTGGTTGTGGCAGTGAGTGGGTGGTAGTGGTGGCAGTAGTGGGAAGTAATGGAGGCAGTAGAAGCAAATTTATTTTTGGCACAAGATAAAGAAAAACATCAAAAATAAACTATTGTCCAAGATGAACAATGCTGACCACCAAAATAGATGGCCTGTACTGACCAATAAAAACTAAATAAACAACAATAACAACAACAATAATAATAATAATAATAATAATAATAATAATCAGACCATTAATTATTGAACACACACAGTCCAATGAACTAAAGATTATGCTTTGAAACCAACGAAAACCAGTCTGAAACTTGTTCCTATCAAACTTGATTGAATTGAAAATTATCTTCTAATTACGAAAAGTATTTTAATTAATTAATTTTTTATTTTCTTAGTGTTTTTTTTTTTCTATTTTTGTCGTCTTCTATGTTTCCATGACAATGTGAGTGTTGTTGGCTGCTGTTGTTGCTTAGTACCAGGTCAGCCCTGGTCAAGTAGCTCTGTCATAAAAGACTTTCCACCCACGAACATCATGTCTTTTTATACATATACATATAGGCGCAGGAGTGGCTGTCTGGTAAGTAGCTTGCTTTACCAACCACATGGTTCTGGGTTCAGTCCCACTGCGTAGCACCTTGGGCAAGTGTCTTCTACTATAGCCTGTGTGTGTTTGTTTGTGTTCCATTGTCTTGATATCATTGGACAGTTTTAAAATGATAATCACTCTCATACAAGCAGTGTCATTCATTTCCAATATTCTGCAAAAACATGTCTGGCCCTAGGGAAAGATTAACTTGTTAGGAAACAAGTAGGGGTTGGTGACAGGAAGGGCATCTGGCCATAGAAAATCTGCCTAAATAAACTCTTGTTTGACCCTTGTAACCATGGTAAAAGTGGACGCTAAAGTGATGATTATGATGATGATGATGGTAGGATGTAGTGTGGTTTGAGGGTGATTTGGTTATTATTTCTAATAGGTCTAACAGGCTGTCACTGTTGTTGAACCCCAGATCAGCTTTGAGTGGGCTTACGATCAGAGGAAATGATTTATATTGGCCCCTAATGACTGCAAACTTAGCTGAGCAGTTAAGAACCTCACTTCATAGTCATGTTCTGGTTTCAATCCTACGGTATGGCACCTTTGGCTACCTTTTTTTTTTTTTATGACCTTAGGTTAACCCAAGCCATGTGAATAAAACTGGCTAGATGGAAACCTGTTGGATGGATTGTGCATGTGACTGAAAGGTCCAACCATATTACATATTGTGTCACCATTGATTTCAGCCTGAGAATTATGTTGGAGGGCACACGTGTCTGTGGAGTACTCAGCCGTCTATATGCTAATTCAAAGAGGAGGTTGTTGAGGTGATTAAACAACTGAATGCTTATCATTGAAACTGTTGATGGAAGATCTATCATCCACCACCACCACCACCATCACCACCACCATCATCATCATCATCATCACCACCATCATCACCATATTGATTAATATTTGATTATCTTCTAAAGCAGTGAGCTCCATAATTGTTAGAACGTTGGTAAAAATGCTTTTCTTTATTTCTTCTAACTCATTATGTTCTGAGTTCAAATTCTGCTTGTGTTGATTTTGCCTTTCGTCCTCTCTGGGTCAATGAGATATGTACCAGACAAGTACTGGGGATGGTTGATGTGATTGACTGTCTCCTCCCCACTAAAATTGCTGGTCTTGTGCCAAAATTTGAAACAAATATTTGATTCTTTTCTTTTTTTTTATTCCTTTAAGGGTGCCATGAATGTGGACGCAGCAATAATCGGGACTGCCCTGAACATGGACCCCTTCAAGACATTCCGGACAGGGTCATTCCTCCCATGGCCCACCTCACACTGCCAAAAGGACTAGTTATTCGACCAAATCTCAAGACTCATCCCTTAAAAGGTAAGGAAAGAAATGGTTTGACCATAATACCCTTTAAGGGGCATAGGGGCCAGTTTCCCAGTTTCTCTGGCATATATATTCCTCCCTGGATGGGATGCCAGTCCATCACTAGATTTACTCATTTTTACCAGCTGAGTGGACTGAGACAATGTAAAAGAAATGTTTTGCTCAAGAACACAAGACATTGCTTGGTCCAGGAACCAAAATCACAATGCTCATAAATTCAATATCCTAACCACCAAACCATGCACCTCCACAAGAGAAAGAGATGGTTATACATTTTCCTGCTGGAGTTGAGAAAGGTACTGTTGTTTAACCCCAGGTAAGCCCTAACCAGACAGTCCTATGATCAAAAGCATATCAACTCTGAACATTCTGTCTTTTTAGGTATGTATGTAAGACTGTATTATCTAATGTGGCCATTCCTTTTTTCAAGAATGATATTGTATGATTTGAGAGGAGATGTGGCAAAGGACCGAGGTATATGGTGTGTTGCTGTTCTCAAGAAGACCTGTCTTCCACAATAGAATCAAGATCCTGAAACCACAGTGCCATGTAAAGAGTGCTGGTGCCACATACAAAGCACTGGTGATGGTACCCTGTAAAAAGCATTCAGTACACTCTGTAAAGTGGTTGGTATTAGGAAAGGCATCCAGCTGTAGAAACCAAGCCAAAACAGTCTATGGAACTTGATGCAGCTTCTGGCCTTGCCTGCCCCTGTCAATCCATCCAACCCATGCCAGTATAGAAAAATGGACACTAAATGATGATCTGATTGCAATGTCTAACAGGTCCAGCGACCATGGTGAAACTCAATATGCGCCTATATCTAAGATATTTTTTATGTAATGTGTCTTTCCCATTTTTCTGTTAAGATGGTTGAAAGTGGGAGTGTGATTTGAAGGACATTTATTTGACTCTTATTTCTAACAGGTCGAGTGGCTACTATCAGACTCCTTCATTGGCTCAAATGTACATTTTATTTGATGGAAATGCTGTCTCTGATGTGACAGAGGTTCTTGGGTGGAAAGGAAAACTTGTTTCTTTCTGTAATTTTGTTTTAAGTCCCACTTCATCACCAACTTTAGGTTCTCTCATTCACTGTTCAGTTTCAGAAAGAGGAGTTTTTGCCAAACGTGTGATACCAGCGCGTTCTAAATTCGGACCTGTTGTAGCCCCTCCTTTTCCAGCAGATGCCAATTACACACCTGTACAGACAAATTCACTTATTCTAAAGGTAAATTCAGTTATTTAAAAAAAAAAATTTTTGATTGCTTGTTTTATTGTTGTTGTTTTAATTAGTTTTATAAGTTACCAAAAATGAGGACAGTACTTTGAACGATGAGATTGATAAAATTTTGGTCAGTTTGAAATCTATCGGTCAATGTCCATAAAAATACATGCAACAGAATATTCCTTACACTCTGTGTTTGTTTGCTTGTTTGTGTGTGTGTTATTTGGCTGCTATTTCTAGCAGGTTGAACAACCATGTAGAGCAGTCGTGGGTAAACTGCAGCTTGCAGTGCTTTCTGAATGGCACAGCAATGAAAAATGACCTTAAATTTTTTTAGTAGTGTGGCCCCTATAAAAAAGTTGCCAATGCTTGATATATCACTTCCCTTAATTGCCTCTAGAAACTTCCTTTTTGGTCTGATTAGACAAAGTGTACCATGCGCGATATACACCAATGGATTGTGGGACTGTCTCACTGTCTCTTTACCATTGTCCATTTCTAGGTATTTAATGGTGGAGAATCTATTCAGTCGGTGGTCACACTGGACATGACTGATAACGGTCAGTGCAACTGGATGATGTTTGTACGGTCAGCCTGTCTAGCTGACACACAACAAAATCTAGAAGCTTACCAGTGTGATGGAAAAATATATTTTGTAGCAATTCGGGTAAGTATGTTTTTAAATTTTGTGTGTGTTTTTGTGTAAATGTGTGTTTATATATGGATATTTGTGTTATGTATGCATGTATTTGTTGCAAGTATCTATATGGGTATGTTTGAGTAGTGGATGTCTGTGTGTGCATCTGCATGAATGCAGATTTGTATGAGTGTGTGTATATGCACCAACTTACTTGTGTGATAGATGTGGGGATATGTGTATATATATATATACACACAGGGGTTGGACAAAATAATGGAAACACCTTAAAATTTCAAATAAATTTATTTTAGTATTGGGTAGGACTGCCTTTGGCAGTAATTACAGTTTGAATTCTACAAAGTATGGACTTGTACAAAGTTTGAATTGTTTCCAAAGGAATTTTTGTCCATTCTTCAGCTAAAACAGTCTCCAGTTCTTGTACTGATGATGGTGGAGGATATCGACTCCTTACTTTTATTTTTCTAAAATGCACCATAGAAACAAGTGATGGTTGGCAACAAGAAGGACATCCAGCTGTAGAAAACTTTGAATCAATGTGCTCCCATCTAACCCATGCAAGCATGTAAAAGTAGACGTTAAAATGACATCATCATCATCATCATCATTTAACGTCCATGTGGTCATGGGTCGGACAATTTGACAGGAGGATAACAAGCCAGAGGGTTGCATCAGGTTCCAGTCGTCTGTTTTAGCATGACTTCTATGGCTGGATGTACTTCCTAACACCAACCACTTAACAGAGTGTACCGAGAGCTTTTAACGTGTTACTAGGGTGGGTGCTTTTTATGTATATATAATGTTGGGGTGCTAAAACAAAACAGCTCAATTTACCTTTATATTAAAAGTGTACGTGTGCATGTTCTGTTTGACTGTCCATAGTGACTAATCCTTGTTTCTCCCTGTTTCTTTCTTGCAGACAATACACATTGGAGATGAGCTGAGGGTGGGCTATGCTGCCAACTATGCTCGGCTGATGTTGGAGAAGAGTTGTCTGACAGTCTCTGATTCGGTCCTCTCCGATATCAACACAGGTAACCAATTTAACTAATTTAGCAAAGTAGCTAACTAATTAACAACAACAATTACTACTACTACTACTACTACTACTACTACTGCTAGAGGTACTGTGACTTTTGGCACTATTAATACTGCTGCAGTTACTACTACTACTACTACTACTAGTTGCTTCCACCACCACCACCACTGCTGCTACTACTACTGTTGCTGCTGCTGTTTTATCCATTAGTTCCATAGCTGCAATGTTTTTGATTTGTTTTACATCTGTCCCTTGTCACAGCTAATCACTGAACTGTGGGGGTAAGAGAGGGACCTGTTTTGTCAGCCAAGCAGACTGTTGTAAGCAGAGTTATGTGCCTTACACATAAATGTTCAATAATATTGAGATATGGGGACTGTGGTGGCCAGATAAGATGTTCAACTTCACTTGTCTGACTACTTGTCTGTCTATCTGTTTGTCTGTCTACTTGTCTTTCTACCTGTCTACCTGTCTATCTACCTGTCTGTCTACCTGTCTGACTACTTGTCTATCTATCTGTTTGTCTGTCTACCTGTCTTTCTACCTGTCTACCTGTCTATCTATCTGTCTGTCTACCCGTCTGTCTACCCATCTGTCTACCTGTCTTTCTACCTATCTGTCTACCTGTCTATCTGTCTGTCTTTGTATCTATTGGTGTATCTACCTGTGTATCTACTTAAGTGTCTACCTGTCTGTCTCCCTGTCTATCCATCCATCCACCCATCCATCTATCCATCCACCCATCCATCTATCCATCCATCTACCTACCTATCTGCCTGCTTGTCTTCCATACTTTCTTTCCTTTTAATATGATTCCTGCACTGTGTACCTCCAGGTTCCGGCATCAGCGAGGACTCCAGTGTTGAGTCTCACACCGTACAACAGGATAACTCATATGATGAAGGAATGGAGACTGTTTCCACGGAGTCCGATGTCAAAGGAGAACTGCCTCAGCTACCATTTCCTTCTGATGTTGTTAGAGTCTTGGAGAGAAGTCGACCACGACGGCATTTCAGTTTCACTTCTTCACGCGCCACCGGTCAGTCTTCAACTCTGTTCCTTTTATCACCATCATCATCATCATCACCACCTTCATCACCATCGTCATTATCATCACCATCATCACCACCACCATCATCATCATCATCATCATCATCATCTCCATTTTTGGACAGTTTGATAGGATCTGCCAAGCCAGAGGAATATGTCGTCCTCCAGTGATTCAGTTTTGGCATGATTTCTACTGCTGGATACCCTTCCTAACCCCAAGTACTAGGTGCTTTTTCTTTTTCATGGCACCAGTACTGGTGAGGTCACCTTGTAATTGGCAAGACTAAAGAGCCACCAGGACCAAAAGGAGAATCCGGGAGAGTGAGTGACGTTTTTTTAGGTGAGGTGGTGAAAGAGGGAGAAAGCATGATGAGAGGGGGTAGATTTATTGTTGGGAGGGCATGGTAGTGGGGTGAGTAACAGAGTAGATGCTATTGGAGAGAGGGGGAGTATGAAAGGGGAAAAGGGGAAGGGAAGTAAAAGGAGTAGTGTCAGGGTTTAGTGGAAAAGAGAGAGAGGGACCGAGTGGAAGGGTAATCGAGTGGGTTGTGTAGGAGTACCCACTGCTATTGTGTAAGTGTAAACATGGATGTGAGGCGAGGGAGGAAGGAGAAAGGCTTGAAATAGAGAGAGAGAGAGATGAGGGTGGTGAGGATCCAGAGAGGTGAAAGGGAAAAGGGTCAGTCTACCTGTGATTCATTCAACTAAAATTCCTCAAGGCAGTGCCCCAGCATGGCCACAGTCTTATGACTGAAACAAATAAAAGAAAAAAAGAAATACACACACACACACACACACACACATAATTGTTAAAGAGGACAACAAACATATATATGTGATTGATATTAGGAAGGGTTCCCAGAAACCAGGCCACAGGCCACAGTAGATTTTGGAGCTTGGCACAGTTTTCTGATTTCTCTGATCGTCTCAAATCGCCCAACCAATGCCAGCATGGAAGGTTGGTGTTAAATGATGATGATGATGATGATAATTATGATAATATACCTAAGGGTTTTTTTTTTTTATATAGTTTCCATCTAACCTTTCACTCACAATGTATTGGTCAATCCAGGGTTATAATAGACAATTGTACTTGTCTGGGGTACCATGCAATTGGACTGAACCTGAAAGCATGAGGCTGCAAATCGAACTTAGCCCTACAGTCAAGTGCATGTGTGCATGTGCGTGCGTGTGGGCGATGTGTGTACATATGGCATTTTCATAGCACACACTGACGAAGCTTGATATACAAGTTATAAAGAAATCCAAAGAAGAAAACATAGGTTTTATTTCATCAACTTCATATTAATATAAATGCTGCACATGTCTAACTGTCAATGTTGTTCTTAGAATTAAAATACTTTTTTTTTTTTTTTAAATAAATTTTCTCTAAAAGAGTTTACATGAGTTACTTCCCTTCATAATGTGAGTTATCAAAGCGAGAATATAAGCTCACTTCAAAACTTCTTTCGATAATGACTTAATTAATAATACATATAATATAGTGAACACTATAACTTCAATATATCAGAGCTGTATCTATGGAACTATTATTGTATTCAGACTATGTCTATAAGTAACTAATCACCATTCAACAAAAGAACAAAGGCAAGGGGGACAACTCAATATAAAAATAATTTTTTGTTAATGCGTTGATGTTTCCAACCAACACAGCAAACATTTTGTGGTCGTTTTGTTCCATCCTCTACATCCACCCTGCCCTGTGCAATCATCTTATTTCCTTTTTCGTCATATAGGTTTTGCAACCACCCGGTTTCAGGTTCAGTAACATTGCACAACACCTTAGGCAAGTGTCTTCTACTATGGATTTGCTTGGCAGAAACTGAAAGAAGCGTCGAGCTGGCAGAAATGTTAGCGCGCCGGGCGAAATGCTTAGCGGTATTTCGTCTGCCGTTACGTTCTGAGTTCAGATTCCGCCGAGGTTGACTTTGCCTTTCATCCTTTCGGGGTTGATAAATTAAGTACGAGTTATGCACTAGGGTCGATATTTGACCATACACACAAACAAAAGAGAGAGAGAGAGAGAGAAAGAAAGAAATAGTGAGAAGAAGAGAAAGAGAGAAGTGATATGAGGTAGGTAAGCTGTGGTAATGTTTTTTAAAAGAATGTGCTAATAATTTGTATTTTTTGGTGTTGTTTGCAGGTTCAAAGAGTTCAGTCGCTGCAAAAGTTTGCAAAGAAAACATCTCTATTGACAACGTCATCCATGGTACCAAAAGCAAAGAGTTGAAAATTGAGAGAAACGTTGACGTTTGTTCAAGTGCAACTCCACTGGAAGCTGGTGGCATTGGTAACCAAAATCTGAAACGTGTCACCCGGTCTTCTAAAGCAACGTTCGGTCAGATGTTACTTGGCAATAGTGACACAGACGACGTAGGTTCGAAAATTACCAAGCTAGCCTTGATCTCTCCGCCTTCAGTGATGAGGAAACGCAGCCGGAAGAATGAGTGTGTCTCGTGTAAGCTGGAAAGGAGGGGAGGCCATGGTGGAAGTAAAAACAATAACTGTAGTTGTGGCGGTAGTGGAAGAATGTGTGCACATGGACGGAAAGTGTTGCATCGATGCACAACCGAAAACTGCAGTAAAGTGTTCGTGTCAAAGTTCCTCCTTGATCGGCATATGCTCATTCACAGTGCACCACGAAACCACAAGTGTTTTTTCTGCGAGAAGTCTTTTGGCCGGCGTGATCACCTGACATCACACCTGAACACTCACAAGCCGGACAAGCCAACATGGGTGTGCAAACAGTGCGGCAAGCAATACATATCCCGCTTTATGCACAAGACACACATGGCAATGCATGCAGCAGAGAAGGGTAAGATTAACAACTGTCCGATCTGCAATAAGAAATACGACAACAAGGATGATCTCTTACTACATCTGAAGATCCACGGTGGGATCGTTTACCCGAAGGGCCTCGACAAAACCCATAAGTGCATGGAATGCAGCAAGGTTTTTACAAAGAGGAAAGACATGAAACGTCATCTGGTAGTACATTCTCGCAAGAAGGAATATAAATGCATTTACTGTTCGCAGCTTTTTAGTCGTCGGGGTCATTTGAACCTGCATTTCCAGCGGTTCCACAGCCACCCGGCAGACTGCGGAGAAATCTGTAGCAGCAGCAGCAGTAGTGTCAGCACAAATGCTGTTTCTTTGCCAACTGAGTTGTCAGAGTCCTGTCACCATGATGCCAGCCGAGACGAGCCTCACCTTACCAATGTGTTGATTCCTGATGCCAGTAACGACAGCTTGGTTGCTGAGACAACAAACACCAATCCAGTCAGTGCTAGCAATGTTGCTATGGCAGCAACATTGCCCGACTCAAATTCAACAAAATGTGACGATGATGAAGATGATGATGAGGATGATGACGATGACGACGACGACGACGATGATGTAGTAGGTGATGACGAAAGTAAGATGTCACCCCCTCCACAGACTGCCCTCTCTCGGTTGTCCATTTCTGACAAAGACTTTTCTCCTGAAGAAGCTGAATCAATGAAATTGTACAAGTCCAGTTTCAATCCCACCCTTTTCTCCAAGAATCTATTTGAAAAAGCGAGTTGCAGTGAAGTCCCAGGGTTGTCACCAGACGTCATTCAGTATGTCAGCACTGATTCTAGTCAATCAACTACTTCCAGAGGAGTTCCTCGTCCAGCATCAGGCACTGTCCCACCATCATCCCCTGTCAGTAGCCATCAACATCAACAGGGGTGCAGTACTACCTATCCCTGCACACCTGAGAAATCTGGTTTGGCATCATCAACTGCAACTGTTTCTCCCCCACTGTTGTCCTTGTCAAACATTGAAACTACAGAACAGCATTTGTATGATGTACAGAAAAAACAGTTATACACCCCCGGTACAGTCCCAACAGCCACATCACTATCAGATACCCAGTTGAACAAGGACAGCTTACTGACTCCGTCTTCTGCCTCTGAGTTTGACACCACCACTGCCACTGGAGCAAAGTCACAGCATGGAGAAGGAGATAGGCGCTTGGCAGTGTGCCAAAAGTACCTGGAACAATTGCAGCTGTATCGTGAAGGACTGGCACCTCAACCCAACCAAGATAAAACCCCCTCAGCTCCAGACGTCACATGTGAATCTTCGTCCTTGATGTGGCCTGCTGATGCCACAGACAGCAAGCAATTGTCCATTGCCGACCATACGAACACCAAATCATTTTAAACCGATGAATCAACACTCGCATAGCAACAACAACAATAATAATAATGTTGATGATTGATGATAATGACAACAACAAATTGTTATAATAAAAACGACTAATCATTACCAAAAATAACATTGATAATAATAATAATAATAATAGTAATAACTTTAATAACAAAGTCTTATAACTTAATCATGAGAACCACAAAGGCTTTTGTGGAAAGAACAAAAGCATAAATCACTCCCGCATTTGACCAGCATTTATTTTCTTGATGATTTTGCTGGTAGTGTGTATGGGTTATATATATATATATATATATATATATATATATATATATACATACACACACGCATACATACATATATGTATATATATATATATGTAGATGGAACTAAATACTGTAAGATATCTTTAACTTGGTTTGGATGGGGTTATGTCATTTCTCTCACTCCGCTATTTCTATCATTGTAATAATCATTTCTTATTTTAGTACAGGGCCAGTAATTTTGAGGGGACAGGGGGGAAGTCGATTCCATTGACCCCCTAGTGCTCAGTTGGTATTTATTTTATCGATCCTGAAAGGGTCGAAGGCTAAGTCAACCTCAGCGGCAGTTTTTGAACTTAGAATGTTAAAGAACTGGAAGAAATGGTGCAAAGTGTTTTGTCCAGCACGGTAACGATTCCGCCAGCTTGACAACTCATTTTATTAATATAATAATAACAATAATTAGAGTTATTAATATTTCTAAGTCTCTCTGAAGGAGACTACGGCAGCGGTACTGGAAATTAATAGTTATCGCCAAGCCAACATGGCAGTCCCAAAAATAGGACGAATGCTGCCGTGGATTATCTCCAAGAGGCCATCGCCTCTAGCTAGCTATGTGACACATGAACCTTTATAAAGGACACAGGTTCGTGTGTCACATAGCTAGCTAGAGGCGATGGCCTCTTGGAGCTAATCCACAGCAGCATTCATCCTATTTTTGGGACTGCCATGTTGGCTTGGCGATAACTATTAATAACAATAATTGTAATTAAGAAAAAGATAAACCTACCGTGTCAGCAAACTATTTTGGAAAAGTGATATATGATTAGGAAATGTCTAGCTGTTTTATAGGGACAAAAATTATATGATATACAATAAAGGCAGGCGAGGGAAGGGTCTTACTTGTGTGGCTAGACTTGCTTGAAATAGCAACCAAATCTCTGATAAATCACGTTGTCTAAAGGACACATTGCACAATGCCTTGTCTTGGCTTCTCAGTTCCTTGTTTGAGTTGTAGGGGTGCCGTTGTGATGTAGTGTAATTCTTGGGCATATTTTTGACCTGGTGCAGCCCATCACACTTCAGATGTGATCTTGGTTGATTTCTTCCAAAAGAGAGAAAGTCAGACAGACAAAAAAAAAAAAAATTAATAAAAGGTAAATTGACCCTGGCGGGGTTTGAATTTGAGCTGGAATGATTACCACAAGCAATCTATCTGACACTCTAATTGACACTATCAATCAGCTGCTCAGATTACATAATGTAGTCCAAGATATACCATGTCTAGAGAAAAAAAGTTTCAGACAAACAAAGGATGGGGTAGCTAAGGCTGGAACACTAGACCATGGATTTGCAGCAACAACAGCAGCAGCAACAGCTTCACAAGTTAACAAGGAACCAAATCTCATTTGAAATCACACATTAGTCTGAAAAAAAAAAAGACCAAATATGGGATGGTCATGGTTGGAACACTTTTGACCAAATGTCTGCTGGACGAAAACTGATATGGGCTTAATCAAAAACTATAACAGGAGCTAGACAGTATTGTACAGTCAGGAATTGACATTCACCATAAGCCTGTATAGACGCACACACACGCACCACCACCACCACCACCACTGTCATCATCATCAAGGTCATCATCCTCATCATCATCATCATCACCATCATTATTTAATGTTCGCTTTCCCATGCTTGCATGGGTCTGATGCAATTTGCTAGGACAGGTTTCCTCTGGCTGGATGCTCTTCCTGTTACCAACCCTTACCTATTTCCAAGCAAGGCAATATTTCCCCATTTTTTTTCTCACAGAAAACTGGTATGAACAACAACTTTATGATGGTGATGCTCGTTTATAGCCATGGTGTCAAGACAAGTCTACACACAAGCATACAAATACACACACACACATATAGGGTGGCCCAGGAGTAACTGAACTCTAATTATTGTTAAAGGTTACAAATAAATGGAACAGAAATTTTTATTACACAAGGCTACAGCAAATGTTCAAAACATAAACCATTATTTGCAACACAGTTTGGACATCGTTCAGTAGTTGAATCAGTTACTTTTTTGCACAATTCCAGTGCTCTATTTCAAATCATTGAGAGTTTTTGGTTTAGCACTGAAGACCTGATTTTTGAGTATTCCCCAGAGAAAGAAGTCTGGAGGACTGAGGTCTGGGGACCTTGCAGGCCATTCCATGGGTCCTGTCCATCTGCCCAGAAAATGTTCATCAAGCAATATTCAATAAATTCAATAGGGTTTGGTTACTTCTGGGCCACACTGTGTATTTCAGTTTCTGTCTACCAAATCCATTCACAAGATTTCATCCCATCCTGGGCTATTGTAAAAGACACACACACACAGGGTGTCATGTAGTGGGACTGAACCTGAGACCACCACATGGTTGGGAAGCAAACTTATCACCCACACATGAAATATATTTATATTTTATTTTCCCTGTATCTAAGGGACGTGAGCACTTTCACACACACACACACACCACACACACATGTACACTGACACACACATGCATATATATATACACATGCATATACATATACACATGTATATGCACACATATATATACATATTTGATTGGTATTTATATATATATATATATATATATATATATTACATACAAAAATAAGAGGAATGACCAGCAAAAGTGGACTCCTATATGCTAGAAATAGATGCCGAATCATCTAACCATGAAGAATATGTTCTCAGTAAAAATTTCAGCGAGACAACAGACTGTAAAAGGGCAAGACGAATGAAAAAATACTAATAGAACATATTCTTCGTGGTTAGATGATTCGGCATCTATTTCTAGCATATAGGAGTCCACTTTTGCTGGTCATTCCTCTTATTTTTTAAAATATGCTAGACCACTGGTTTTAATTGATTAATATTATTATTAAATTTTATATATATATATATATATATATATATAACATGCATCTATATTTGTGTGTGTGTGTGTGTGTGTGTCTCCATGGTGACAGCTACGTCTACATGTCTGAGGAAACACCTTCCCATTATTTTTACTATCTCCACTACCTCTTTTTCTCTTCTCACCTCCATGTCACCACATGAACATTTCATCAAGTTGCACATGTAACCATTTCCATCCTCCATCTATCCATCCGTTCATCCCTGTATGATTTCACCTTTCGCTCCATGATCTCACCCACCCCTCGCGACACACTCATTCACTCATGCATGGCAACCCGATTCTATGTAACCAGCAAATGCTCCTGCCACGGCACTGTATGCATTTGTTGTTGCTGTTGTTGATCAGTCTAGACTCATCATTTCTAATGATAATAATAATAATGATAATGTAATAGTAATTACAGAAAATAGAATGTTGATGATGATGATAAATAATGATAATCATAAACTATGATAATGATAATGTCAATAATGACTGGAAAGATAATGATGATGATGATTATGGTAATTACAATGATGATGATGATAAAGATAACTGATAATGATGAGGACAATTATAATGATGATTAGGACTAAGGTGATTACAACTATGCTGATGACAAAGATGACAATTTCAACAATGAAGGTGGTGGTGATGACAACTACGACAATGATGAAGTCGATAAGGTCGATATTGATGACTGATGACAGTGACTATGATGATGATAATGATGATCATAACGATGACAGATAATCATGACAACTCCAATGGCAGTGATAACGATGACGACGTCGATGGTAATGTAAACAAAATTTTAAATAAACTAAAAGAAAAAAAAAACACAACCCTCTGTTTGCTCACAGATTTCCCTTGTTTTTTTTTGTTTTCTTTCCTATTTCCTTATTTTATTTGTTTACTAAGTTTTAATCATTGGTCTGTGGCCATACTGGAGTCTCAATTTCAAAGATATTTTTTTTTTCTGGAGCCCTTGGGCCCATAAGTTGGTTATCTGGTTTCCAAGGTGTAAAAATGATTGAAATTACAACTTTACCCCCTGTTGCAAGGTTTGTGGCCATTTTTGAGGGGAAGGAATCAAGTTGATTACATTGCACCCCCACCCCCGCCCCGTACTTGACTGGTATTTTATTCTATTGAACCCCCGAAGGGATGAAAGGCATAGTTGACCTCAGCAGGATTTGAACTCGGCATGTAAAGAGTTTGAAGAAATGGCACTAAGAATCTTTGTGCTATCATATATTTCTGCATGTGTGTGTGCGCACACATATCTTTGTCAACGTTTGATGACTGGTGTTGGTTTGTTTATGTTCATGTAGTGTAGCAGTTTGG
This sequence comes from Octopus bimaculoides, assembly GCF_001194135.2. NCBI lineage: Eukaryota > Metazoa > Mollusca > Cephalopoda > Octopoda > Octopodidae > Octopus > Octopus bimaculoides. The sequence goes on along the minus strand of NC_068994.1, from coordinate 46,884,095 downwards.
CAAAAAGAGACTGATAGAATAAAAAGGAAGCACAGGGGCTTATTTATTCCACTAAACCACTGGTCCTCAAGTGGGGTTCACATAAGATTTTGGTGTTAAAATGTATGTACAATAACTTCGATGATATTGAGTCATCTCATAAATAATGTGGTTTTTTTTCAATTGCATGAACTAAAAGTTGGAGGGGGATGGGATAAACTACCTGCATCAACTTGCTATAAAAGCAGGTAGTAATTTTACCTTATTCTTATTCTTAGTGCAAATTTTGAAGAGTGCTGTTCGATTTTTAACAGATATTTTTTCAAAGCTATAATGGAAGTGACAAAGGAGCATATTTGGCATATTTTGTTTTGTGAGTTCAATAAATGCAACGACGCAACAGAAAGTGCAAGGAATATTAATGCAGTATTTGGGGATTGGACAATAAGCGTACGCCAGTGTTAATGGTGGTTCCAGAAACTGCAGCCTAGAAGACAAACCTCATCCTGGAAGATCTGTAGAGTTTGATGAGGACATCCTGCAAACTTTGGTGGGACAAAATCCCATCGTAACAGTTGAGGAACTAGCAGAGAAGCTTGGATTTGGTCTTTGAACCAGTCATTCACATCAGCGCTAGAAGAAAAATGACTATCTTTGGTTTCAAAATGAAAGGTGTTCTTCCATCAGGATAATGCTTGATCACATTACAACAAGGATGACATTCCAAAGGCTGGAGCAGTTTGAATGGGAAACGATGCCCCACCCACCATATTCGCTAGACATTGCCCCATCTGATTATCATTTATTCTGCAGTCTTCAAAATGATTTGGACGGAAAAAATATGAATTCTATAGATGATGGATGTCAGAACAGTACTGAAGGAGTATTTTTCATCACGGATAAGTGAATTTTGGAAGAGGGCCTTGGAAGTCTACCAGATAGATGGAAGAGCATTGTAGAAAATGAAAGAGAGTATAGTTTAGATTAAAAAAGAATTTTGTTTATCTTAATTTTGAAAAATAAAAGAAGTGTTTATGGGATGACTCAATATACAAAATATTTTAATTTTTTTACACAGTTCCTAATAACATTTAATTAAAAAAATATAATAGGATTTTTTAAATATCAAATAGTAATGAGGGTCCATCCAAAGGTAAAAAAATTGTTGAGGGCCACTGCTCTAAACCCTTCAAGGTGGTGATCCAGTATAGCCACAGTCCAATAACTGAACCAGTAAAAGTATAACAAAAAAACAAAAACAAAAAAAAAACTAGACTACTGTAAGATCTCAAACTCTAAGGAGGTAGAGAGGCAGTCAGGTTTATCAAGGGGACAAAGGGTTAAGATGCTTGTGAACTGAAGGTTCGAGCAAATTCTTAAAGAGGAGCTGCATGACTACATATTTCTAGATATAGTGAATAAAAGAAGTGATGGTCATCATTAGAATGTTTGAACACAGATCTGCAGGATCATAGCCAACTTGGAGGCTAAACAACAAGGGAGCTTCTGTATGGTGAACTGACCTTGGTGGAATTTGAACTTAGACCATAATAAGAAATAGCAATCACACCCTACTATCTTAAAAAAAAAAAGGAAAAAAAAAAGAGGTCATGGTAGGAATGCCTTTGATCATAGTTTTACTTGATCAGGGCTGACCTGGGTTTAAACAATAACAACACATCTTTAATTTTCGTTTTTTTCTTTTTATTTTTGTTCAATAAATAAATGTAAGTCCTAATTACACGATTCAACACAGAACACATTTCAAACATTGTATAAAATATATTTAATTTAAGATTCTTTATTGCCCATCGATAACCTGGCAGTAACTTTTGCCATTTTCTCAGCTTTCTTCTGTTGTTTTGCTGCTTTCTTTTCTGCAGCCTCTTTCTCAGCCAACATTTGCTTGAATTTTTCGTCGCGTGGGTCCACCGAATAACCAAAGTATGCTCGTGCCTCTTCAAGAAGCTTGGCTTTCTTTTCTTCCTGTTTCTTCTGTAACAGTTGTTTCTGTTCAGTCTGCTTATGAAATTCGGCAATCAATTTTGGCATAGCTTTCATATTCTCTTTGATTCTCTGCTCTCTGTAAAGGATAAACAAATAACAGAATTTTAATTACAGAATATAAAAACAAAAATATCTATGTAAAAAAATCTTAATCCTAAACATTTAAATTATAACAGCGAGAACTACATTGCCTTTCATCCTGCCAAGGCCAAGTCCTGGGTTCTGAGTTAAACTTTTGAAAGTGGTATTCCAACATAGTCACAATCCAATGGCAATTAAGAAAGTAAAAATAAATTTTAAATCCAAAATACTTAATGGAAATTTAATAGCAGGAATATGGCTCCTAGTTTCAGACTCAGTTCCACTGTGTGGAACCATTAGCAAGTGTCTTCAACTATAGCCCTGGGCCAACCTTTGCTATGTGAGTGAATTTTTTAGACAGAAGCTGTGTGAAAGCCAATTCTAAGTATATATATATATTATTTATGCGTCCTTTCAAACCCTAGCCAGGCTCATGGGCCCGGTTTCCTGGTTTCTATGGCGTATGTGTTCCCCCCAGCTGGACAGGACGCCAGTCCATCGCAGCATTACTCAAGAAACAGGAAGAAAGAATGAGAGAAAGTTGGGGCGAAAGAGTATAACAGGGGGTCACCATCTCTCTCTTTCTCTCTGTATATATACATTCTGTACTTACACATGTATAAGTAGCACTATTTATATCTGATTTTAACTGAAAAAACTGGGATGCAACTTATACACGGAGCAAAAAGATAAAGCTTAATAGTTGGGAAAAAAAATTTATACCAAGATTTAACATTAAATTAGCGGCGTAACTTATACGGTGTATGTATGTATGTATATGTATATATATATGCATAAATAAATGTTTAATAATCGTGAAAACAAATTTTAGGAAGCAGTTTGGCAATGATGGATTACCTCCCTTGAATTCAATATTTGTGTCACGAGGGATCACACACACTATTCTAAAATAGCTTAACTAAAACTGTGTCAAAACGAGAAAGCAACCAAGGTCAATGTTTAGGGGTCATTAAACCTTATTTCTTAAGCTTGATGTCACGTTCGATAAAATTTAGTTTCATATTTCTATTGTTACAATTGGGGTGGGGGGTATAAAGACTCAACAGGAATAAATAAAAATGAATGGCCTAGTTACTAAAATGCGATATTACAAATAAATGTTTATATAGTGCTTGCAAAGGGCCTTAACTGGTAGTTTGCCGATTCAAATTTATAGTCAATGAATTAAGAAAATTACCCGAATGGACACGAAGTTTACTAAACATCTTTGATAGTAATAATTAGCGGCAATTTAAACAATTTAAAATGTATTATAAAATATTTAGAATATATAAAAAGCTCAGGATAGTCTAAGCTGGGCATGGAGCGCGTGTAGACTGACACGTGACTAGATGGACAAAATATACACTTGCTGGACCTGCTAGAGATAGTACTCAAGTTAGCCTCAGATCACATAATATCGTCTTAAATGAAAGACGACAAAGTGTACAATACGATCCTCGATACACCATTGTCTAATTGAAAGTTGAAATTATCCCGCTAAAAAGCTTTTTAAATCATAGTTCTATTTAAGAAGGACTGTTCTAGGGTCCACGCTGCCAAATTTTGATTACACACACAATTTTATATATTATATAAAATAGTTTGGTTCGGTCCCATGCAACTTAAAGTTTCGTAGGTCTAATATATTTATATACATGCATGTTTTACACACACATACATTTATATACGTATGTATATATATATGTCACTTAAATGGTCAGCTAACAACGAAAATACGTGAATAAGATCCACGCGACTTTTTCCCTCCTGAAATTTGTTCTTCGTAATCATCAAAGTCTTTTCAATATTGTCTGTGTAATAAAGAGGAGCCTCAACATCATTCTTCTATTAGTCACCTACTCGAGTGAGTACACAACTAAAATACACAGCGAGTTCTATAACTGTAGCATCCTTTTGAATTGCTTGTGTTATTGCATGGTCAAAGGTGAATGAATCATTCCAGTAAATATATATATATATATATATATATATATATATATATAT
>NC_068994.1:46878870-46880011 GCF_001194135.2 Octopus bimaculoides | reverse complement strand
TATATATATATATATATATATATATATATATATACATACATACACAAAACGCTCGTGTTTGTATATATATTATGTGAATGTCGATACTTGCGAAATTGAGTAATAACAGAAACTAATTTCACCAGTATATTATCATACTCTGGTTCTGTACAGAGCATTAAAAAATCGTGTTTGTAAACTCAAATGCAAAAACATATATGTACTGTGTGCACTTTGTGTGAATGTGTAAAACAAAGAAAATATAAGACACGATGGTTACAGCCGGAAAGACTGAATATCATCAGGTTGTTCGCTAACGGCTGAAATAGAACTAAAATAACATGAAAAACTATATAACGTTTTTAATTTCTGCAGCAAGAAGTACAGAATAACCTTTGTTTAATTAATTACCTTAATTTCACTTTTTCTTCTTCCGTCTCTCTTTCCACTCTCAATTTTTCTAACATGACATGAACAGGTACTTCGTATTTCGCTTGTTCTTCAATTAGTTCTCGCATTTCTGCTTTCGATGGCCACATAGAGGCCGGATCGAGGTTGGAGCTGCTCCCAAATTTAGCAAATATTCGCCTGCGATAATGCTTCTTATTGTCAGATTCTCTTTCACCAAAATTCGGAGGAAATTCATTGTATAGTTTTGCTTTGAGAACGGGAGAAAGTCTTGAGACATCACGAATTTGATTCAGTTCATCGGTATCTATTTCTTCATCTAACAAACGAGGTTCAGATGTTGTTACTTCAGTACTGTAGCGAAACAAGGAACAGTCAGGTAACCGCACCTGTTTGAACTGTAAACTCCTTATGTCTCCTTTGACCGCATGGAAAAGTCGACCACGCAGGGTCGCCATTTTGGTATTCTTTTTAAACTTCACACGGTTTTTTTTTTATTCAATGAGAGTAACTTCCCTTGGTACGTTAATGTCTGGCAAGCATTCTCCCCCACCTCTCTCTCTCTCTCTCTCTCTCTCTTTCTCTTTCTTTCTGTGTTCGCGTGCGTGTATAATATCTTGTTTCAGGCATTTGATTATGGCCATGCTGGGGCACCGCCTTGAAGGGTTTCAGTTGAATGTATCGACTCCCCAGGACTTAATTTCTTTTTAAAACCCAGTACTTATTCTATCGTTAAGCTACGCGGACGTAAACA
>NC_068994.1:46876160-46877156 GCF_001194135.2 Octopus bimaculoides | reverse complement strand
CACACACACACACACATATATATATAAATGAAAGTCTATGAGTATTACTTAATACAGTTTTGAAGTCTGAAGTTAAAAAAAGAATATTAAAAAAAAATGTTATAAAATATTTTGTCTGGATGTTACTAACCTTTTTGGAGGTTTAGGAGGGAGACATTATGGTGTAGTATCGTTTAGGAGGGAGACATTATGGTGTAGTATCGAAACCTTGTTATGGGAATGTCCCTTGTAATGTGTCTGCAGAGCATGTTCACCGCTTGCGGTTACTAGGTGTCATCCAGGGTAGTGCACTTTCGTTGATTCATGTACGTAAGGAATTCCTCGGTGCACGTTGAGCGGATTCTAAACAGAGAGTACTAGAAGTTTTATTCAGGACAACGATCGTTTCGACTTACTTCTGCACTTCGGCCTAGTTGGCGGGGAACGATGTAATGGAATCGAATGCACCTCATATTGCAGAAGAACCTCCTCAGGCCACATAAAGCGTTTCAGTATATATATATATATCTTAATATAAGAAAACGGAGAGTTAATTATGAATGCTTATTTTAGTGGTATCATGTTAGGTGCAATAAAATATATCAAATAAGTGAATACAAATGAAATTTAAAGGAACATATAATTAAATTTTTATAAACAGTACTTCGGATCTGCAGGATTTGAACCATCTTAAGAGTTAATATAAAATGTAAATTATACTGCTTATCCATATATATATTGAGAAAATTCTCCCAATATATCAGCGATGATACCAGTGGATCTCTGGATTTTATAGTCTCTAAGGAAGATATTAAATCCTCGATTTAACTACATACACACATACACATCTACGCACGCACGCGCGCGCACACACACACACATAGACATACACACGCATACACACACACGCACGCACACACACACACGCAGAGACATATACACACATGCACGCACACACACACATAGACATACACACACGCACGCACACACACACACACACAGACACACACACACACA
>NC_068994.1:46874670-46876060 GCF_001194135.2 Octopus bimaculoides | reverse complement strand
ATATATATATATATTACACATACACGATAAGTTTCCACACAGTTTCCGTCTACCAAGTTCATGCACAAGACATTGATCGGCCTGGAGCTATAGTAGTAGACACTTGCCTATGATGTCGTGCGATTGAACTGAACTCGAAACAGCATGGTTGCAAAATGAACTTCTTAACACACAGTCAAACCTGCAAAACCCCATTTACTCCGCCGCTCTGCCGTTACTACCACCTCAATAACTTGTACTTAGGAAAAACGCGTTAATTCAACGTATTCTTCTTTATTAATGCTGAAATCTTGTGTTTCTCTTCATTTTATGCATATTTTTTGACTCCCATAATCTTTTTCTGTTTATTATCTACCAATATTCTTAGTTCTTTCTTCCGTTTGGAAGAGATAAAATGATGAAAACTGATGAAAGTGAAGGAATAAATTAAAGAACCTCCCTCCAAAGAATGTAATGAAAATGAATGATCGAATAAATAAATAACACCCATTAATATTGAAAAGGAATAAAATTTAACGCGTGGTTCGGCAATTAGTAAACAAATGTTTTACAAGCTGTGGCATTATTACTGCGAACGGAGACAACAAATAAGCCTTTTCGTTTTGTGTTACTAATTATTTCTAAAGAGATGTTTGAAAGAAAACAATAGTAAAAAATTTTGAATTTATGAATAATGGTTAATGTTTTAACGCATTAAAATAAAATACTTTTTATACTTTATATTTAATTTTTAATTGCTTATATTCTGTGTTATTTTATTTGTGCTTGATATTTTATATTTTATAATTTACGTTTTATATCTTTATGTTCACAATTATTGAATGAATAAATAATGGTTTCTATCGTTTTGCAGAAAGCAACAATTATTGAGTGGTGGAGGGGAATAACACACAACAAAATGGACCCAAATATTTGACTAAAACTCCATTGTGTTGATCCCGGAAGTGTGAAAACAGTACAACAACAAAAACAACCACCACAACAATAATTCTTTCTACAAATATTTAGGAATGGGGTGTTTAGACGATTACATTGACTCCAGTTTTCAACTGATGTTCATCTCATCTACATGAAAGGTAAAGTTCGCCTCAGCGGAATTTGAACTCAGAAAGTGAAACCAGAAGAAATAACGCTGCGCATTTTGCTTGATAATAATAATACTCTTTTACTTGTTTCAGTCATTTGACTGTGGCCATGCTGGAGCACCGCCTTTAGTCGAGCAAATCGACCCCCAGGACTTATTCTTTGTAAGCCTAGTACTTATTCTATCGGTCTCTTTTGCCGAACCGCTAAGTTACGGGTACGTAAAAACACCATCATCGGTTGCCAAGCGATGTTAGGGGGACAAACACAGACACACAAACATATACGCACACATACATACATACAT
>NC_068994.1:46870583-46873088 GCF_001194135.2 Octopus bimaculoides | reverse complement strand
CCCTCAAAATTGCAGACCTTGTGCCTATGTTAGAAAAATGATTGCTGTCAACGCCACAGATCGAATTATTGAAGCCAGTGTTTTTAGCTGCTAAAATATTATTTTCTTTTGTTCGTGTTCAAGATTAAAGTCTTGCTGTGCAATTAAATTTATATTCTTTTTTGTTTAATTTCTGTTTGTGAAATGTGTTGTTTTGTTCATTGTCAATGTATTTTTTTGAGTGGCATACATCTGTGAGAAGACACTATCTTAGCTTGAATGTACACAGACAGAAAAATGAAATTATTTACAAAAAAAAAAAACCCGACCTTATGTCTACCGCGGTATGTGGTAGACTGCTCACGTTTCAATGGATAATAGTTGTAAATAATCCAATAAACAAAATTTTTCTTTCATTTTGGCTGGTAAAAAAACACCAAACTATCGGCACAAATGGAGACACGTACACACATCAACATACAACAGCAACAACAAAAGCAACAACGATGATTTCTTTTATGTGCCACAGGGGCGTCTGATGAGGGGGACATTACTAAGAAAGGTTACAATTTGTTGGAGGCTTATATAAAAACGGTGGGGGTAAAAAGAGGGAAGGGGAAGGAATGAGATGAAATTATTTATATATATATATATATATATATATATATAGTATACGAAATATGTGAACACATGAGTGGTGCAAACCTGTTCATACAGAGGAATATTCAACTAGAGTTAATCAAAAAACCTCATAGACCTAAGATCATCTTGTCTACTTAGGACACGAGCCCTCACCCAAGTGCTGTACTCTGCTTTACTCTGCATTCCTAGAGTAGTTCCACCCACCCTAACCATTTCGTCACAATCACCTTTTGACAAGTACACTAAAAGAAAGAACTTCTGTCTCTACCTTTATCTTGTTTTCAGTGTAACTTGAAAAAGTTGATGAGAGTTTGACCAAAGAGGAGGTCGTCTGCCCTTTATCCTTTCAGCCTCTTGTACTAAAACAACTTCTTTCACTACAGCTTCTAGACAGAAGAACACTGCCTGTCCTGCCTTGTTATAGGAGGGCAGGAGAACAGTTTTCACAATGGACTTGACCAAGAGCTAAATAATTAAATGCGATAACAGCTATTTAGCAATACTTGGGCATTGTACAGGTGCATTCAGTACGATTTCGTTGTTCCCGGTCAGTCTCACCTGGCGGTACTTCCATGCATATAGATATTATCTCGAACCTGTAATGTCTCTCGGTACAACTACTAGAACAAGGATTTCTGGAAATAATCCATTGTGATCTCCGACCTGAAAGTCCCCCGGAGCAGTTCAGTCAGTATGTCCTCGAGCATTTGGCGTTTAAAATACATCTATAGAAGGACTTTTCCCGGACGAAAATTACATACACATACTCTAAGTATGTTATATAGGTAAACGTTATACCCCAGAGCTGCTTTTATTGCGTAATTTGAATTTTATTCATTTTATCACAAACAAGTATGTTGTTTATACACTCTCTATATATCTCAAATTGGTCAGTTTGACTTCGTTTCAGAAGTGACACGCATACGTGACATTGACAAGCCGCAAAAACGGAGAAATACGCATCTGTCTTTCTCGCGGAGACTTCTGGAGTTATTTTGTTTCGCTTAGCTCTGAAATATATTGTGTATGTTATTTATTTTTTAACATACTGCATCTATGAAAATATTTTCTCCTTGAACAAAAATTGCAGCTTCCGACTTTTCAACGATACACATACGATTTGTTGGACGCTTTTACTCTTTTACTTGTTTCAGTTATTTGACTGCGGTCATGCTGGGGCATCTCCTTGAAGGGCTTCAGTCGAAGAAATCGACCCCAGGACTTATTTTTTAAAGCCTCACATGTCCTTAGCACCTGGAGCTGTGACCTCTTAATGCAGGGAAGTAGTGACTCGAACTGGAGAGATTCCCTGATTTTCGATTTGTACGCTGCAGACCATAAATAACCGAAAGCACTAGAGCAGACAAAACACGGATTTACTAGATCGAATTTACATGAAATTCTGTTTGAAAAGAAAGATACGCTAAAGCAAACGTTGAAGAGAGGAAAACATATCTATAATCAGTGATATCACGTTAAATGAAAATAAGAGGGAATTAGACAAAACAAAGACTTTATAAAAATACCTAAGTATTAATGAATTAAGCAGAATACAACACACACACAATACACACGTAAATGAAAGAAAAATCCAGGCAGGAATATTATAGATACAACAGATAAATACTTAATACAAGGCTAAATGTAAATAAATTAGAGAACAGACGTCAATACTTTAGCTGTTCTGGTGATGAGTTATAGCAGTCTTGACTGGACAGTAAGTGAATTTGCAAGACTACCAAGGGAAGATAAGATAAATGATTGCGTTTAGAATACACCAGCCACAATCCGATACAGAAGAATTTTATAGAGAGTGGCAAGAGGCTTGTACATCTAGAAAACATAATACCTATTGTAGGTGATTATAATATATATATATATATA
>NC_068994.1:46867765-46870294 GCF_001194135.2 Octopus bimaculoides | reverse complement strand
GAGAGAGAGAGAGAGAGAGATGAGAAAGCGAGAGAGAGAGAGATAGAAAGAAAGTGAATATAGATAATGTCAGGAGGTATGGTGATTATGATGATGACAACGATGATGACGACGACGATGATGATGATGGTGATGATGATGATGATGATGATGATGATGACTGCGACAATGACGACGACGGTGATCAGTAAACAACAACAACAACAACAACAACAAAAATGATGAAATAAGAGACAAATGAATTACAATCTTTATTCTGGTCACCAACCTCCCTTCCCGACTCTCCACAACGAAACGAAACAAAGCAAAGCAAAAAAAAACAACTTCTCAAAACAATAACAAAAACAACAGCAATAACAACAACAACAACAAAACGTCTAAATTAAAAATTCAAAAACACTTTAAAAAAAAACTGGCAAAAATGCTCCCCAACAAACACAAAACAATTAAAAATGACGTAGGTTTTTTATGTTGCGTACAAAAATTACAAATAACAAAAAAAATGACAAAAACCCCCCAAAAAACAACAAACAAACATAAAAGAAGTAAACTTCAAACGACATATACATATATACACGCACTTTCGCACCCGTGTATAAATACATATGCACTATATATATATATATATATATATATATATATACACACATGCATATTCATACACACGTATACACGTACATTACATACCTATATACATATACACATATACATATACATATATATACATATACATATAGGCGCAGGAGTGGCTGTGTGGTAAGTAGCTTGCTTGCTTACCAACCACATGGTTCCGGGTTCAGTCCCACTCCGTGGCACCTTGAGCAAGTGTCTTCTACTATAGCCTCGGGCCGACCAAAGCCTTGCGAGTGGATTTGGTAGACGGAAACTGAAAGAAGCCCGTCGTATATATGTATATATATATATATATGTGTATGTGTGTGTTTGTGTGTCTGTTTGTCCCCCCAACATCGCTTGACAACCGATGCTGGTGTGTTTACGTCCCCGTAACTTAGCGGTTCGGCAAAAGAGACCGATAGAATAAGTACTAGGCTTCCAAAGAATAAGTCCTGGGGTCGATTTGCTCGACTAAAGGTGGTGCTCCAGCATGGCCGCAGTCAAATGACTGAAACAAGTAAAAGAGTAAAAGAATCTAACTACACATGCATATTCATACACACGTATACACGTACATTACATACCTATATACATATACACATATACATGCATACGTATATACGCGCCTACACATGCAACACGAAATAAATTAATAAATAAATGAAAACAATATAAAAAATAAGTAAAAAAAAATGAAATGAAAATTTTAAAAATGAATGTATTGTTTCTCAATTGTATTTAAAGAAAAGAATTAAGGTTCTCGTTTGTAGAAACCAATTTAACAAAAGACTGCAAGACTAAATGTGAACAAAAGACAGACAACAGTCAAGGCAGGCAAGTAGCCAGTCAGACCACCAACCAACCAACCAGCCAACCAGCTCGCCAGTCAGCCAGCCGGCAAGCTCGCCAACCAGCCTGTCACTCCAGCCAGTTAACAACCAGCGAACTCGCCAGCCAATCAACGCGCTAACCAACCATCACAGAAAATACTATTAGTTTGGTACTTTAAATGAATATTTAACGACTGTTCAAATTTTCGTTTACAATTAGTAATAATAATGACTACTGATCTTTTTATCTTTTTTTTTTTTTACTTCCTTCTCTCCACTTTATTTTCTCTTTTCTCTTTCCTCTCTTCTTTCTTTTATCTCCCTTTTTTTTTTCACTCTTTTCGTTCTCTGGCGCTCTCCTCCTGTCTTCTTTCCCCTGCTCTTTCTTCGAGTGTAACTCCGTTAATAAGTTTGTGAACGAACCAAAATCCTAAGACTTATTCTACTCCACAGTTAGTCTCGAAACCACAGCAACCACAACAATCTCTATAACAACAACAACAAAAACAATAACAACAACGCTACGCCGACGTCGACTCCAATGATGGCACCAGAAAACTTTTCTCCTCTCTTATTCTTCCTTTGTATTCTTTTGTGGACATAAAACAATGCAAATGTTTCCCTCTCCATCTTTATTTACCCAACCCTACCCTTTCTCCATTCCTCCTTCCTCCTTCCTTGTTCGTCGTCGTCATCTTCTTCCATTCCACTTCGTCTTCGTCTTCCTTCTCTTCCAGAGAAACTACGACTCAACTGCTTCAAGAACAACCTTGATCCCAAATTCTCTTTTGTCGTATTCTCAATTACTCTTTACTTGCACTTTTCCGAAGCTTTGACAATTATTCCATTCTCCGAACCACCACCACCACCAACAACAACAACAACAACTACTACTACAACATTAACAGAAACTTAAAATTTTTCTATTAGACTCTTTTACTCTTTTGTTTCAGTCTTTTGACTGTGGCCATGCTGGAGCACCGCCTTTAGTCGAGCAAATCAACCCCAGGACTTATTCTTTGTTTAGAAGCCTAGTACTTATTCTATCGGTCTCTATTGCCGAACCGCTAGATTACGGGGACAT
>NC_068994.1:46865183-46867600 GCF_001194135.2 Octopus bimaculoides | reverse complement strand
TTCTTCCTTATAAATACATTCCTCCTTTATTTGTACTCTTCTGCTGTTTATACTAATTGCTAGACCAGTTTTACATATTCTTTTCTTCTCTAGGCACAAGGCACGAAATTTTTCGGGAGGGGGGGGGGCCCAGTCGATTAGATCGATTCCAGTGCGCAACTGGTACTTAATTTATCGATCCCGAAAAGATGAAAGGCAAAGTCGACCTCGGCGGAATTTGAACTCGGAACGTAAAGACATACGAAATGTCGCTAAGCATTTCGCCCGGCGTGCTAACGTTTCTGCCAGCTCGCCGCCTTAGAATGAAAATGATAATAATAATAATAATAAAAAAAGCAGAAAAACAATTTTAAAATGAGAAGGAAAAAGAAGAAACCACAAAGCAGAAGAACAAAAGAAATTAGAAGGGGAACCATAAAACGCAATAAAAAGTTAAAATCAATTAAAAATTTATTACATTTCTTCAATAATCGTTTACTATTGTTGTTTTCCAGAATATTCCATTATCTTAAAAAAAAAAAAATTTTTATACTTACCATGCTCCCCTCCTTCTCATTGGATTCGGGGAGAAAGAAAATAACAAAACGATAACACATAAATATAAAATACGAACAAACGGAAAGGAACAAAGGAGCCTAATAAAGCTTCAACCAATCAAGAAACGCCACAGATCCCTCCCCTATTATCGTGGCTCTCAACGTTATTTGCCCTCTCTCAGCTGTTTATTCTTGGTGTACTCGGACAATGTCCGTCACCTTAACTGCACTGTCAACAAATTCACTGCGGAGCAGCACTTCTCTTTCAATCTTCATAACGCCACTCAGAAGGAAATTTGAAAAACGAATAATAAACAAGCAAAAACAAAAAATTTCTTCCCCAAATTGACGAAGCTTTGACCGAAGAGGTAAGTGTTTGTCTTCAGTCTACCCCACAACGTCTTTCGTCATAGCCACGAGACATAAAAACTGCTGTCCTCCCGATCTAATGAAGGCGATAAGGTCTTCTTCATGACAAGCTCTTCCTTTGGCCTGATCCGTCCTGTACGCGATAGCCAGAGTTTCAGCTAAGCTTCACAAATCAGTAATACGAAGACACTGAGCCAATGCATGTCATACAGTTTTGTCGCTCTGTGCACATCCGTGCACAGTTAAGGGCGTTTCTGTATGTGTAGAGTTTATTTCGAACACGGAATGAACTCGTGTCGCCATAGCAATGCAAGGATAGGGATTTCTAAAAGTTACTCAAGGTTGTTTTTTTGGTTGAAAGTCCTCCGAAATCGATCAATCAATTGATTCTCGCCAAGAACATCGTTACGCTTCCCTATCGCTACTTCTTTATAACATGTTAGCGTGGAAGGTCTACCGACCGTATTGCCCGACTTGTAGAAGGCTCTGAGCACCTGAAAACATTCTGAATGCCCAGTACTCAGTCTTGGTCTTCGTTTGAAGCAGGACTGCATCTCAGTTAGAGATAAACTATGGGAAATCGTATCTGAAAAATGTTGCCTATATCTGTTCATCTTCAAGGAATTTTTATAGATGCCGCTGACGCAGCGAATGTCTACGCTTTATTAACCATAGGTATACCGAGACTTCTATGTGGAGGGCCGTAGCTAGACTGACAAACCCAGGGCAAATCCCTATACAGTTACTATTAGAAGTAGGTAAATAAACGTTTTGTTCCAAAATAGTGCTACCCAGTAGTACCACACCATCATCGCGCTATGAGAAAGATATAATAGTTACAGATGAAAAACTACTCTCAAGTGAAACACGTAGAGAAGCGAGAGAAAAATATTTTAAAGTCTTAAAATCTTAAAATAAGCAAAGGAAATGGGAGAGGATGAATGATTTCTTCAAAACAACAATTTTGTTTAATGATTGTGTTTTATCGTACTTTCTTTAAAAAGTCATTTTTGTGCAAAAATCTTAATACGTCCATTATAGTATTATAACGTCTCTCTTCCGCCCCTTTTGTACTTGTAAACTCGCTTTCAATTATCTCTTCCTTTCTTTGAAATCTCTTGAAAAAGTTTCGTATTTTTGTATCTCTTCGAGTCGTCGACGATAATAAAAGAAAAGATTATTCGTTTCTACTCTAGGCACGAGGCTCGAAATGTTTCGGAGGAAGGGGCCATTCGATTAGATCGACCCAGTACGCAACTGGCACTTAATTTATCGACCACAATAGGATGAAAGGCAAAGTCGACCTCGGCGGAATGTAGCAACAGGCGAAATACCGCTAAGCATTTCGTCCGGCGTGCTAACGTTTCTGCCAGCTCGCCGCCTTAAAAGAAAACATTATTATTATTATTATAACGAAATCGTCATCGTCATTGTCGTCGTCGTCGTCGTCGTCATCATCATCATCATTATTATTATTATTATTAAATTAAGGCGGAGAACTGGCAGAATCGT
>NC_068994.1:46856720-46861720 GCF_001194135.2 Octopus bimaculoides | reverse complement strand
CTCTACATCAGTTTGTTTCATCCTCATACATGCATCCTTGACCGATACACAGGCACTCCAAACATATTTGATATCATTCTCATTTCCAAACTCCGCTTCTGTCAGACCATAACTGTCTTTCATCTGTCGCGTTGTTCGGCTGTTTCCTCATTGCAACTACCCAACATACATCAACATACTGCATAATGCCCTTCCCACTTTGGTAACATCAAGTCGGCCGACCAGTTTGAGCTTTTTGTTTTTAGTTCTAAATTAACTATCCCTGGAAATACATGTCTCACTTCTGATCCGTCAAAAACAGATCGGCGGATGATTGAAACTATCCCCTTAGGGATGTCTCTCCACATCCCACTTACATACGAAAGAGAAAAAAAAAACAACATAACTATCCCGAGATCATCCTAGCGATTCATTTGGGTGATTTAGGGGGTAGTGAGTTAAAGCAAAATCAAACAAAGCAAAACAAAACAAAAACATTGCACACAACAATTGGAAGAATCCACCCTTATAATTTGAACGGCGTTCATTAAACAGCACAACTTTTGCAAGACTGTCCATCCATGTATTACAGAACCATCAAGCTTTTCTTCTTCTCATACTTCAGCTATCTTGTTAGTCTCTTACTGAAAGTATTTCCAGAAGGCATTTCCTAACCAAGAGGGTCCTGTGGAGACCGCCTTTACCTTCGCTCCTTATATTGCATCCAACTTCACTTATCGCAACTAACCAATACAATACCTATCATCATAACCTTGACTTTATGGTAACATCAAGTCAGCTGACTTGTTTGAGCTTCACTCCTGATCTATCAAAAACAGTTTGGTGAGTGATTGAAACTGTCGTTTTAGGCAAATGTTCACACCAAAGGGACCTCCTGCCAAACCACCTCCTACTCCAGTAGGGTTTACCATCATGCGCACATACACACTGTCGAGGCCGCATCACAGTCAGCAATCTGAGAGGTTCTACAGAGGTCATGGTTGCTGCCCCTCTCCTCTGATTAACTTCGAAAGATAAAATCCTTAATTCTTTGTTATCTTCATACAATTAGGGGATCTTTTTTAAAACGGGGGCCACATTTTTCATTAACGAAACACTTTGAAACTTGGAACACTGGTAGAATGTGTCATATAAAACATCTTTTTCTCTTAGTCTTCTTAAAAAAAAAAAAAAAATCCTTAAGTTATTCCATGTTAAAGTTGTCGTATTTCTGTAATTTCAACCAATCACTGACGTCCATTCAGCCGATATACATTAAGTGCAGACTACATAAACAAACGATTCTGAAACAATTCTATCGGTGATAGGGTTAGGGTTAGGGTAAAACAACAAATTTAAAAGGAAAAAAGCAAATAAAACGAAGAAAAAAAAAAGAAAATGAAAAAGCAAATTTAAAATGAAAAAAGCAAATAAAACGAAGCTATGGCTTAATCAGCCAAAGGAGTAAATATAAACAACTGAATACTTGTCAGTGATTGGTTGAAATTATCGAAATAAGACAATTTTTTTACATGAAATAAATTCGAATACAAAAATATTTTTTCTGTTCTATAACACAAAATAGATAAGTATACGAAGTTTGAAAGTCTTTCGGTACCAAAAACACTACGTAAAACATTAATGAAAAATGTGGCCCCCGTTTTAAAAAAGATCCCGATTAGGTTAGAGGGAGGACTTATGAAGTGTATGAACCGTTGACCTTTAGGCTGGCAATTCTATAGACTATTGAATCACACATGTCCGTTGTCATCATCATCAAAATCATCATTACCATAGCCATCATTACTAATTTTTGTGCCAACGTAATCATCCTCATCATGAACATTATCCTTATTTATACTTTCCTGATTATTGCCGTTGCTGCTGCTGCTGCTGTTGTTACTATCGTGGCAGTGGTGGTGGTCTTTGTTGTATGCCAACAGCCAGTCAACGTCCACACTAGCGTGTAAGTCTTTCCTACAACGGTTTCAATAAAACATTTGATTGGAGGCAGTCGCCATAAACTGTCAACCTTTTTATCAATATATGTGTGATTCTGCCGTCTACTCGTTGGAATTAATGAAAATTGGAATTCTTTCAAAGTCATTTACCATCTTTTATGTCGTAAGATAAGTTGGCTAAGCTTCTACCGAATGAAAAATTTAGCTCGTAAACCTATCACAGATCTTCGAATTTATCTGACTAAATTCTACAACGATAACGTTATGGACACTCGCTGCAGCTCTTCTAGAATTGTTCAGTCGTAATCCCCACGTTTATTATTTACGTGGAATTCATTTAGTTTGTTTGTGATTTAATCAAGGGGAAATTGCAGTGCTCGTGATCGTCGCAGGCTTTCCAAAACCTGATGAGATTGGTACGGTTATCATTCAGTTTTTGCACACTTATACAAAGTGTCTGCAGAAAACGAACAAACAAACAAACTTGGTTGCCAAGATATTTCCAGAGAATTATCCTGATGAGGAAGAATTGGGGTTGTGCTTAGAGGGAAATGGAAAGCAGGTTTAATAAGAGGAAGGAAGACAGATACCTTAGATAAAGTTGGGTGGAGATGTTATGCGACGGGACAGTTCAAGGAAGCAGAGGTGGTAGAAGTAACGTTGAAAGAGAGATGGAGGAGACAAATCATATGTTGTTCAAATGTTAAGATGTGTTGAGGAATTAGCCTTTGCACACTTTTATCTGATATCTTTGATGTCTTTTGTGAATACCAGCAATACGACTAGTCGTTCATTCTTTCTACAGAAAAAAATGTAAAATATTTTTTTATACCAGGCAACTAAAAACAAAACAAAACAAACTAAACATTTACTGGTTAATCTATGTTTTTCTCCATTTTCTAATTATTTGCATTGGCTCCTGATAAACTTTTGTTTATCCTATTGTTACCTGCGCTCGATGTATGTGGTGTCCCTGCACACCATTGCCCGGGGATAACACAAGTAACGGATACTGATAGTACATACGGATATTTTATCCCTTAGTTGGTTACTACAACTGCTAACTCTCTTTCTCTCTCTGTATATATATATATATATATATATATATATATATATATATATATATATATATATATATATATATATATATATATACACGACGGGCTTCTTTCAGTTTCTGTCTACCAAATCCACTGACAAAGCTTTGGTTAACCTGGGGTTATGGAGGGTGCCACACAGTGATACTGAACCTAGGACTAAGTGACTGGGAAGCAAGCTTCTTACCGCAGAGCTACGCCTGCGTCTACTTATGTAGATTCTGTTTAAATCTGTTGGTGTATTTTTAAGGTTTTATCGTCTTCTTCATGTAGAGTCATCACTTGTGTCGCTTTGTGTTAGCAAAAATATTTCTCTGTGATGAATCTCCAACGTATGTCGGTATAGAAACCGTGTTCATCTAGTCTTCTTTTTTGGGTATATAAAATATAATCATGGTTACTTTATCCGATACATTCATCGTTTTTTTAAGTGGATACAGATATGACAGAATGTTGAAGAACTTCGTTCTGCACTAATAAAATCTCGGGTTCGATTCCATCGCTTAGCATCTTAACCAAATGTTGTTTTTTTACACACCATGACCGCAGGTCAATACAAGCCTTGTGAATGAAATTAGAGTGACCGGTATGTAGAAGACTGTTGAATGGATTGTACCTGTAATTCAAAGATCCATCCGTGCCACATATTGTGTCTGAGAATTACATTAAGGGCACAAATTTCTGTGTGAAGGTACATGGCTTAGTGGTTTCAATTCCTCGATCAGGTGGTGTGTTGTGTTCTTGAGCAAAACACTTCATCTCATGCCGCTCTGCGATCTATTCGACACCTGACGTATGGTATACCGTGCACCTATTCAGGCAATGTCGATTTGATGGCGGTAATGTGCAGCACAAACTCTTGATAACTATAAAGAAATCATTTGTGCTCGGACTACGAGAGACTATCATACATACACATGTCTGTGGAATATTCAGCCACCTAGGTCGTTCAATTGATCGAACGTCCGGAATGCTCATTGTCGAAACTGACGGAAGATCCTTCTATGATTCTATTTTCCGAATAAGATCTGAAGGCGATTCAACTGTTAGTTCTTTTTCCTTAATGTTTTTAAATCAGGAGGGAACTCAGTCTCCAGGACCCCGTTAAAGGGTCTCGGAACAGGTGCGAGAAAGGTAGAAGGTATCTGCAACCGGAGACCTGATCCGAATGCTTGAAACAGAACGGATTCTGCTAAAAGTACCCAGGGTACCAGCTGATGGTGTTAAAACGGGTGTCACATTAAGTCTACCAACCTATTAGGCCATGGCAGGATTTGAACCCAGAATGAAAAGAACTCGTACAAATATCGCAAGGCATCCGATCCAACGTTCTTAAGGACTCCGCAAATTCAACATCCCGGATTGGTCCTTTTTTTTTTTACCGACCTCCAATAGGAAGAAAGGTAAAGTTGATCTTAGTACAAACGACCATTTGTAAGACGTAAGGAGACCATCCTAATACTTCTTCCGGTGTTTTGTCACGTGTCTTGGTGTTAGCCTGACTGGCCTCTCATCATTTGAAGACTAAATGAAGTAGGTACCCGTGAGTATATATTCGGACCGTTTATACCTCGAACTCAGCAAATGTGGCCTTATGACTTATTCATCAAAATCTATCAAATATTATTGGAATTAAATTATCAAATCTCTTTGTGCCTGAAAATGGCCGCCACTAAAATGTTATATGTGTACGTACGTACGTACGTACGTATGTATATATAACTATGTATGTAGATGTATATGTGTGTGTGTGTGCATGTGCATGTGCGTGTGTGTGTGTGTGTGTGTGTGTGTGTGTGTGTGTGTGTAGTGGCGAGAACCAATGTTTTAAGTTTCCTTAAAACAGAATATCAGATTGCCAAAATGCAGCATCACGAAATATGGTATAATTTTGTTGAAATATAGTTATTTATTTCATCATCACCGTCACCATCAGCATTAGCAGCAGCAGCACCACCACCAC
>NC_068994.1:46853363-46854423 GCF_001194135.2 Octopus bimaculoides | reverse complement strand
ATAAGCTTATTTTGATTTTTATGATCACCTTGCTTTTAGAATGGTTTTTGGATAATACCATACTATATTTTGGTGCCTAAACATAAGTACCATATTCAATTTTGAATCTAAATCTTATATATATGTATATATATATATATATATATATATATATAAATGTATGTATGTATGTGTGTGTGTGTCTTTGTGTCTGTGTTTGTATCACCCCATCACCGCTTAACAATCGGTGTTGGTGTGTTTACGTCTTTGTAACTTGTCAGTTCAGCAAAGAGACCGATAGTGCTACAACATGGCCGTAGTCAAATGAGTGAAACAAGTAAAAGAATAAAGGAATAAAAGAGCAGACGATGATATTGTTTCAGACACAATATCTGAACAATATCTGAGATCGCATCAAAAAATGCGGCCGGACTTTCTTGCCAGCTTAACGTATAGAAATCCGTAATATTGGTTTCAAACTTTGGCACAAGACCAGCAATTTCAAGAGTAGGGAAAGTCGATTACATCGACCCCCAGTGCTCAACAGGTACTTATTTTATCGAGCACGAAAGGAAGAAAGGCAAAATCGACCTCGACGGAATTTGAAATCTGAATGTAAAGACGGACTAAATGCCGCTAAGCATTTCTTCGGCGTGCTGACGAATCTGCCTATTTGCTGCCTTATAGTAATCTGTAATATTCTTTTCTGCTCTAGGCACAAGGCCCGAAATTTTTGGGGAGGGGGCTAGTCGATTAGATCGACTCCAGTACCCAACTGGTACTTCATTTATCGACCCCGAAAGGATGAAAGGCAAAGTCGACCTCGGTGGAATTTGAACTCAAAACGTTGTTGGCACTCCGTCGCTTACAACGTCGAGGGTTCCAGTTGATCCGATCAACGGAACAGCCTGCTCGTGAAATTAACGTGCAAGTGGCTGAGCACTCCACAGACACTGCACCCTTAACGTAGTTCTCGGGGGATATTCAGCGTGACACAGTGTGACAAGGCTGACCCTTTGAATTACAGGCACAACAACAGAAACAGGAAGTAAGAGTGAGAGAAAGTTGTGGTGAAAGAGTA
>NC_068994.1:46851917-46853260 GCF_001194135.2 Octopus bimaculoides | reverse complement strand
AGCAGGGTTCGCCACCATCCCCCTGTCGGAGCCTTGTGGAGCTTTGGGTGTTTTCGCTCAATAAACACTCACAACGCCCGGTCTGGGAATCGAAACCGCGATCCTATGACCGCGAGTCCGCTGCCCTAACCACTGGGCCATTGCGCTTCCACTCAAAACGTAAAGACGGGCGAAATACAGCTAAGCATTTCGCCTGGCGTGCTAACGTTTCTGCCAGCTCACCGGCTCGAGTAATCTGTAGTATTACTCTGCAAAGGAGAGCGGTAAGATGACATAATCGTTACCGTGCCGGGGAAAATGCTCAGCTGCATTTCTTCCGACTTTACCTTCTGAACTCAAATGCCGCCGAGATCGACTTTGCCTTTCATCATTTCGGGGGTAGATAAAATAAGTACCTGTTGAGCACTGGGGTCGATGTAATCGAAATTCTTGGCCTTGTGCCAAAATTTGAAATTAATATTATTCCGCAAAGGTCGGCGTATTTAACGCTTTAATTATGGAACGAAATAGGAGACATAATCTATTATACATAACAATATTTATATTATTCGTAAGACAATCGACATATAAATTATGGAACGAAATCGGAAATATAATCTATATAGATACAACGTTTATATTATTCATAATTATTCACAAGACAATTGACTGACAAATTAAGTATGACATACATACATACATAAACAAACACATTCACACACAAACTCACAGACAAACAAACACAGAAACACATACACATATGTAGGGAATGCATCAGTCAAGTTTGACTTTTCCTCATATATCTGCTCTTGTGTATATAGGTCCGGGCAAGGTTTTTGAGGAGGCCTCACCGCGCTACTAGTATACTTCTAAGGGAAGGGCCGCCAACATGGTTCGATACAGCTTGGGACCATTGTTTTCGTTGTCGGTGAAGTCAAAAGGCAAAGACCAAATTCTTTAAGTGTGAGTAAAGGATGGATAAATTCGTCTTGTAGATATAGAAGCTTCAGCGAAGGAAGAGCTAAAAAATAAAAGGATGATTCTAGAGACATTTGTACAGGATTGTTTCGGATTTTTGACCGCGAGTCCGCTGCCCTAACCACTGGGCCATTGCGCTTCCACTCAAAACGTAAAGACGGGCGAAATACAGCTAAGCATTTCGCCTGGCGTGCTAACGTTTCTGCCAGCTCACCGGCTCGAGTAATCTGTCGGTGAAGTCAAAAGGCAAAGACCAAATTCTTTAAGTGTGAGTAAAGGATGGATAAATTCGTCTTGTAGATATAGAAGCTTCAGCGAAGGAAGAGCTAAACAATAAAAGGATGATTCTAGAGACATTTGTACAGGATTGTTTCGGATTTTTGACT
>NC_068994.1:46848346-46850846 GCF_001194135.2 Octopus bimaculoides | reverse complement strand
GTCCAACATGACGAGTGTCCAGGACTCTTGTCATAGCCTCCCTCATCTTCTCTTTCAGCTTGGGTAACAACCATAAGTCCCCGGGAGCAAAGTCTAGACTCTAGGAAGGGTGAGGGGGACAGCTTTAATATCCATCTCTGTTAAGAAGTTGGTTACCAGGATGGACTTGTGGACTGGTGCATTGTCCTTGTGGACTGGTGCATTGTCCTTGTGGACTGGTGCATTGTCCTCGCGGACTGGTGCATTGTCCTTGTGGACTGGTGAATTGTCCTTGTGGACTGGTGCATTGTCCTGGTGCATGCTCTGGCCTTTGCGACGAAATCTCTTCCTGAACTCCCTCAAAGCTTCCACAAAGTTCTCTTTGTTGACCCTCAGGCTGGAAAGAACCCAGTGGATGTAGATGATGCCCTTACTGTGGGGAAAAGGTGATCATCATGAGTTTATTGGTGGACTTACTTTGCATGGCCTCTTATGGAGTGAAAAACACACGCTCGGCTCATATAAGTTAATTCATAAGCAATCTGCAGCATTGTTTAAGTTTCTGCAACATTTTTTTTTGCCCAGTTTAGGACAAAACTTTATTGCATAGCAAGTTTCCGGATTGTTTTCACCTCCCGACTGTATCCTGCAAAGTAGTAAGTTGTGACAAGCAGTGTTTAGTAGAGTGTGTCCAAAGTGCTATAACAGCAGTGTCCTTCAACCTGGTATAACAGAAATTGGCAGGTCAGCTTATTTGATACATGGTAATGATATACTAAAATTACAATATTCTAAAACAGATATAACTGCTTCTCCTAAAAAGTCTCAAAACATCTGGAATGCACTTCGGACCTAGATTCATACATACATACATACATATTCACAAAAAACACGCATACATACACACACACACACACACACACATTTATATATACATACGTACATACAGATACATACATACACACTGACACATACACATGCTTAAATACATACAAGCATACATACATACATACATACATACGTACATACACACACACATACATACATACATACATGCATACATACACATGCATTCACACGCACATGCATACATATATCTTCGTGCATGTATGCGCGAGGTCAGGAGTGAATCTGTGCTTGACATCCGCGTGTCTATATTGTTTAATACGATATCACTGGATCAGTTCAGAATAAACGATGTCGCCATCTTTGTGTGTGTCTGAACGGTTAATAACATACACACATATACACAGTCGTACACAAAGACGAAAGTGCATACGTGCGCGCGCACACACGTAAACGCACACACACACACACACACACACATACATACGCACACACACATAAACTTATATGTACAGATATATGCATATCTACACACAGACACAGACAGACACACACGCACATACACACTTATGTATGTATATATATATATATATGTGTGTGTGTATATACATACTATATAATATATTATTTGTTATATAGATAACGTATATATGTATATATGTACATACATACATGCATATATATGTATACACACATATATATATATATAACTATATATGGATGCATAGGTACATACATGTATACATACAAACACATGCATACATACATACATTCATACATACATATACTGAGACACTTATTTCTTATAATATCCGTGTCTAACGGTTAGTAGTTGGTACAATTAAATTAGGAGGCGCAATGGCCCAGTGGTTAGGGCAGCGAACTCGAGGTCGGAGGATCGCGATTTCGATTCCCTGACCGGGCGTTGTGTGTGTTTATTGAGCGAAAACACCTGAAGCTCCACGAGGCTCCGGCAGGGGGTGGTGACGACCCCTGTTGTACTCTTTCGCCCCAATTTTCTCTCACTCTTTGTGCTATTTTTCTTTGATTGCTTCCTTCAGTTTCATTAGCTGAATGGCATAAAAAAGGGTCAAGCTACCAATTTTGTGGGATTACAAAGGTGTTGTGTATTTTTAGATGCTTCCAAGGAACCAAACGATCAATTCAGATGTTTACTGTCAACAACCAATGAAACTGGAGGAAGCAATCAAAGAAAAATAACCAAATTTGGCAAATCGTAAAGGAATTGTGTTCCACCATCAAAACGCTAGACCACGCACGTTTTTGCTAACTTGTGAAATTATTGGAGCTTGGTTGGGAAGTGATGTCGCATCCACCACATAGTCCTGACCTTGCACCATCAGATTACCATTTATTTCGAAGTTTGCAAAATTCTTTGAATGGTAAGACTTTCAATAATGATGATGACCTGAAATCGCACTTGCTTCAGTTTTTGGCTGATAAGGACCAGAAGTTCTATGAGCGCAGAATCATGGAGTTACAAGAAAAATGGCAAAAGTCATCGAACAAAATGGAAAATATATGATTGATTCAATTTCATTCTTTGCATGAAAAAAAAAAATGACTTTTATTTCACACTGAAAAACCGAAATTACTTTCTTGCCAACCCAATATATATATATGTGTGTGTGTGTGTGTGTGTGTGTGTGTGTGT
>NC_068994.1:46846571-46847025 GCF_001194135.2 Octopus bimaculoides | reverse complement strand
GCTGCAAGGAGTGGCCGGCAGAACGGAAGTGGCGTGACACCGGGGTGTCATTGCCAACGTTGATGTCTCGGAGGTGTTCCGCGAATCGGTCGGCCCCGGAGATGCAATAGATGATGTTGGTAGAAGTGCAGGTGAAGGAGTCGGTGATGCGAAAGGGTCGGTGATGGGTGCTGGTGAGGAGGGTGGTGTTGGAGAGGTAAGGGCAAGTGCGGCAGCGTGGGCGGGAGCAACACGTTTACATATTACATGTATATGTGTGTACGTTTGTATATATGTGTTTATATATATATATATATATTTTAAAACATTGGTGTTTATATATATATATATATATATATATACACACGCACACAAACACACACACACACATAACAACACATACATATGTACGTACGTAGTTGTTTATGCCTGTTGTTGTTGTTGCTGTCGTCGTGAGTGAAATATGCTTCCGATT
>NC_068994.1:46843507-46844370 GCF_001194135.2 Octopus bimaculoides | reverse complement strand
GTGTGTGTGTGTGTGTGTGTGTGTGTGTGCGCGCGTGCATGCATGTATATCGTAAATATAAATGAAATTAAATTTAGGCTCAACTTGAAATCAGCAACAAATCAAATGCCAACAACGACCCCTATATTTCGTATGTAGTACTACAGCCATTAAGATATACACGCAAAACAATTGGGGAGACTGGGATGCGGATGCGAGGTGGGGCGGCGGCGGCGGCGGGGCGGCGGGTGCGGGTAAACAAAAATCTCCCTCCTACTCCTCCTCCTCATCACCATACATCACCACCACCATCATCATCATAATCATCATCATAATCATCATCATCATCAATGTCATTATCATCATCATCACCATACACCACCACCACCACCACCACCACTACTATCACAATCATCGTCATCGTCTTCATTATCATCATCATCATGACCGCCACCACCACCACTAAAACAACTACCATCACCACCATCATCAGCAGCAGCAGCAGCAACACTACCACCACCACCAATACCTCCTCTTCGTCTCCTTCTCATCATCATCACGACGATGAGGAAAGATCACCACCACCACCACCACCACCACCAGTACTCTCCTCCTCCTCCTCCTTGTTATTATCATTATTGTTATTGTTGTTTTAATTATTGTTTTTAATATTATCATTACTGTTATTTATTTATATTTGTTTTATTTTTATTATCTCTCTTTTTTTAGTGGGGTTTCTAGTTTTGGTTGACATTTTCAGTCTTCGTTCAAAGACAAATCTTGGAGTGGAAATCACAAACCTTTTCGCATTTCTGCCTCTCTTTATTTCTGTATTTCTCTCTCTCTCTCTCTCTCTCTCTCTCTCTCTCTCTCTCTCTCTCTCT
>NC_068994.1:46841275-46842092 GCF_001194135.2 Octopus bimaculoides | reverse complement strand
ACTAGACCAGGATTTTGGTATCTGTTTCTCTGTCTCTGTCTCTCTCTCTCTCTGTCTCTCTCTCTGCATCTCTCTCTCTCTCTCTTCTATTTTTCATTCTTTCTCCTCTCACACTCTCCCACCTCACATATCTCTCCTAACACCACCACCACCAAATTATCAACATCATCGTCATCGTCGTCCCCGTCGTCACCACCACTACCAACACCACCACAACTACAATACTCTGTCAGACAAACAACAGAAATATACTCAAAACCACTCTCTACCGGTCAAAAAAAAAAAAAAATAAAAGGACAGTTAGACTCCAGGTCTAACTTGAATAAAAAAAACAACAAAGAACTGATGAGTCATAACTGCAGTACCATTGGTCATAGATCTACTTGAACAGGGCTTAATTGGAGTCAAACAACAAAAGCAGCAAAAGGAACCACCAAGAAAAAGTATTTTTTTAAATGGAAAAAAAACAAAATATTTCTCCTTCATCGAAAGTTCTGATAGAAAGCCGATAGTTGACTTTATATAAACTGTTGTTGATGTGAAGTCAACAGTTGACTCTTGACTCTCTATAAACTGTTGTTGGTGTGAAACAAACAGTTGTCCCTTGACTCTATATAAACTGTTGTTGATGTGAAGCTAACAGTTGACTCTTGACTCTATATAAATTGTTTTTGATGTGAAGCCAACAGTTGACTCTTGACTCTCTATAAACTGCTGTTGGTGTGAAACAAACAGTTGACCCTTGACTCTCTATAAACTGTTGGTGCGAAGTCAACAGTTGACTCTTGACTCTCTATAAACTGTTGTTGGTGTGAAG
>NC_068994.1:46838477-46841133 GCF_001194135.2 Octopus bimaculoides | reverse complement strand
CCTTGACTCTCTATAAACTGTTGGTGCGAAGTCAACAGTTGACTCTTGACTCTCTATAAACTGTTGTTGGTGTGAAGCAAACATTCAATTTTTGACTCTATATAAACTATTGTTGGTGTGATTGACTAAATAAAATGTTGTTAGTGTGACGTCAACAGTTGAATCTATATAAACTATTGATATGAAGTTTTCAGTTGACTCTTAACTCTATATAAACTGTTATTGGTGTGAAGCCAACAGTTGACTTTTGATTCTATATAAACGTTTGATGGTGTGAAATCAACAGCTAACTCTTGACTCTTATAAACTATTGTTGGTGTGACGTCAACAGTTGACTTTTCACTTTATATAAACTGTTATTGCTGTGAAGTCAGTTAACTTTATATAAAAGCTATTGATGGTATGTAATTTTCACTTGATATCAATGGCCACTTCTCACGTCGATCTTCAAGACTTGAGAAATAGGGAAAGCTGTTTGGCAAGAATGTCTAGACATGATATCAGTATAGCACATAAGAACTGTTTGCTCAGTATGACACAAGTAGGAGAGTTGTTTCGAAAATCGTACAAGAATTGATATCATCTTCACACCAATCATTACATCACTTGTCTCTGAATGAGTTGATTTCTAACGTTGAACCATTTGAGAATCTCCAGTCACATGAATGACCAAAGAACGTGAATGAAGATTTGCACGTAGTTAAAAAAAAAAAAAGTACGTAATTGCCTTTGTGCGATATACTGTAAATCTACGCTACAGAAGTTTTGTGAATGGAAAATAAATGCTCAGATTAGGGTTAGGATAACGGCTCTTGGGTATCATTATTTTTGCCAGATATTTCGGAAGCATTATCATGACCCTGCTAGAGTGTCTCTATAATCAGGATTGTTAATTCAATCTTCGTCTTCCTACAACAGTCAACAGAGGTTAAAAATCGTTCTTGAGCTACAAATTCTGTATGACCTTTGACCAAATAACAGCTTAAGAATGTTGACGGCTCCACATGTCTAGAATTTTGTGTTGCTTCCACTATGATTGAATAATATTTTGCGATTTTATGATACCGAATATAAACTGCGCAGTTACTGATGAAATTCAATTTGAAATGATGAGAAATAGTGAGCTCGGAGCCAATTCACATATTTTTCATGAGATGCTCTAATCTTTGAAACATGTTCAGCTTGAAGTGAATCATAATAGGCTAGGAGTTCGATGATCTCCAATAAGTTCACAATATAAATGTCACCAATTGGTTAGGCTAAGTTATTATGAGCAAGTTATTTCTCTTTGCCCAAGAAAAATGATTTTATCAATAATACTCACCATAAGTATATTTCGCTATTTCTCAGTCTCGCTCAAGATACCACAATTTCGTTGAGAAACTGCACATCAATTATGGTATCACTTTCTAAACTACTTCATCAGTTTACACTATGGTAGATAACAGTTCCTGTGTGCTGTACTATTACCAAACAACTGTTACCAAGCAACTTGTCAAACGGTTTTTCCCATTTTGGTTCTGTACCTCAGTCTTATGTGAATTCCATGTCTTGCATGAATTTCTCGATCGACTACGGTTTTCCTTTTGGAGCTGCGCCCTCACTATATGTGACAAAAATCTACACGGCAAGCGATACAAGGACTGATACGAAAAATTTACCAATAATATTTGGCCACATCCAAATGAATGTCATTAGCCAATCTCAGTTATTTCCCTTGCCTCATTTTAGTTTACTTACTCACAGGGCTTTGGTCGGCCCGATGCTATAATAGAAGACACTTGCCAGGAGTTCAGTCCCATTTTATGGCACTTCGGGCAAGTGTCTTCATTAGAACAAGCTTTAAAAAAAAAATAATAAGTATTAGGGCTGATTTGTTCGAGTAAAACCCTTCAAGGTGCCGAAGAAAAGAACACATCTAACACACAAAAAAAAAATTAATCGAGTAACATGACCAAACAGTCAGAGCCGACGCTCCTAAGTCATACAAGTAACAGGATGCATCCCAGTTTCTCAGTATAGTGGTTGGTTGGATACGAAATTTGACCAATGATAATCCACAATCCTGCGATGCATTCTGGTACCAAAAGACTTCAGCGATGGAAAATTAATCATAACGTCTATATATTTGACGATCAATCAGGCAGATTATGCTGATGAGGTCTAATAAACTGAAACATGTCCATAGTTGTCCTTTACCTGCACACAAGCAACAGACTTTCTTATGGAAATTAATTTTGAGAAATTTATCTTTAATATCTTATAGTTATCTCCCCCTTTTTTAGAGTCGCAAACATTTGCCGCAAGGATTTTTTTTCTTGTTTTCTTTCTTCAAATTAAGAAGGAAATTGTAATTAATTAAGAATTTTACTTTTGCATGCGGCATTCGGTGCACCACCCTTTAAGTTAATTATTTATTTGTGTTATTTTAGTCCATTTTGTTAGGGTTCAACCTAAGATCACAGCATTAAAATTTCACCGATTTTCTTATTATTATCGCATAAGAATTTTCTGTAAACACTCACTAACACACATACTCCCGCATTTTATCTCTATCCTCCCCCTCTCTCTCTCCCCTTCTTTATCATACATTCTATTAACCACACACACACACACACACACACACACACACACACACACACACACACACACACAC
>NC_068994.1:46834322-46837009 GCF_001194135.2 Octopus bimaculoides | reverse complement strand
GTGGATTTGGTAGACGGAAACTGAAAGAAGCCCGTCGTATATATGTATATATATGTGTATGTGTGTATGTGTTTGTATGTCTGTGTTTGTCCCCCCCACCATCGCTTGACAACCAATGCTGGTGTGTTTACGTCCCCGTAAACTAGCTGTTCGGCAAAAGAGTCCGATAGAATAAGTACTAGGCTTCCAAAGAATAAGTCCTGGGGTCGATCTGCTCGACTAAAGGTGGTGCTCCAGCATGGCCACAGTCAAAAGACTGAAACAAGTAAAAGAGTAAAAGAGTAAAAGAGTTATATAAATAAATATATATGTATATATATAACCATCCCAACTTATCTCTTACAAGCTATTATTCTACAATAAACTAACTCGTCCCGTCACAAATATTCCTTACTCGCACAACAACCAATGAGGTGAAACTGCATTGGTGAACGTGGTCGCTCGATCTGCTAGAAATAGCAACTTGATCTTAAAATCACAACCCACAAAAAAAAAAAATGGTCTTGACAATGGGTAATAGGCTAGACAGTTTAACAAAGCCATGACCTTGGAAATTCTTATAGAAAAGATACTATTTATTTTGATGATACAAGCCACATCTAGATTCCGTTCAGACGGACGAAATGCCGCTAAGCATTTTAACCAGAGTGCAAATGGCCGCCGTCTTAATAATAATAATGATGATAATAATAATAATAATAATAATAATAATAGTAATAATAATAATAATGGTTTCAAATTTTGCCACAAGAGCAGCCATTTTGGGGGAGGGTATGTGTCGATTACATCGATCCTAGTGTTCAATTTATCGATCCCGAAAGGATGAAAAGCAAAGTCGATCTCGGTGAAATTTGAACTCCGATCTAGATTCCGTTCAGACAGGCGAAATACCGCTTAGCATTTCGTCCAGCGCGTTAACGATTCTGTTTGCTCACCGCCCTAACAACAACAACAATAATAACAATAACAATAATAATGATAATAATAATAATAATAATAATAATAATAATAATAATAATAATAATAATAATAAAGCTCTCTGATATATTAGAAAACCATTACTTTCTTACAAGATCACTTTTCTTTGAGTATTAACCACCAAACTCCCGAAATAGTTGTAAAAAATATTAAAAAAAGGATGGAACACAAAATCTTCACAAAGACTCCAAAGCGAAGGTACTCTTTTAAGAGAAAGAAATAGAAGAGGAAATAAAAGAATAAAATTAGGAAAAGTATACAAAAAAAAAAAATTACGTGATTATAATAATTAAATTACAAGAAATCCTGATTTGTTTAAAACTTTTGAACTGAGAAAAAAAAATAGAGAGGAAAAGAATTTTGCAGGTGCACGTTTGTTTTTGATCTTCCACATCTTACACATACACACATATATGCGCACTATTATACACCTACATACACAGGCGCACGCTCTCGCTCGCATACATACATGCATACATGCATACATGCGTACGCACAGATACCTAATATGAATAGTAGTATCACACTGCTGTGAAATGAACGTAAGTGGAAGAAAGTACTAAATACCATCGTTAGGTAGAGCAGAATAACATTTATTGAAAGAAGAGTTTGTGTGTGACCTAATCCGAAGATTGTCCCTCTATTTCTCTGTCTATTTTATGGATGCCTGTATTCATCAAGAATACGTGTTCTCCTATTACTGCATTTGCCAATCATCCTTCTGAAGAATATGTTCTTTGATTCTCGTATGAAGGCCATCGCGTACCTAGCTTCATGCAACTTGATAATAGTTTTGCTTACATGCTTTGACCAATACTGCCTCATGTCTACACCAGTTTGCATAATATGCATTATAATACCAACAATTCTCCTCATTTTTGAAACAGCTGTAAAGAACTATTCTTATCCTGTAATATCTAACACCTCATTAAGGCGGCGAACTGGCAGAATCATTAGCTCGCCGGGCAAACTGTTTAGCCGCGTTTCGTCCGTCTTTACGTTCTGAGTTCAAATGCCACCGAAGTCGACTTTACCTTTCATCCGTTCGAGTCAATAAAATAAGTACAAGATTAGCACTGTCGTCGATCTAATCGACTTGTCCATCTCCTAAAGTTACTGACTTTGTCCCAATATTTGAAACCAGTATGTAACGTGTTAAGGCAATTTCTATAGATTTTTTTATAGAAATTATAGCCAACACTGATGTTGTTACGATGTTTCTTATCCGAATACGCCTAATGGAAACAACTATGAGACCGAAGATGAAAAATGGGTAATGGGTGTGTATGCCATATTTCAGGAGTTCTTGTTCTTTCATCAGCACCCATCCAAGTCCATAACCATTCACGAACTCACTGCTTAAATAGCCACTAAATTTAGTGGTGTTACATTACTGAATATATCAATTTTAATTATTAAACACATTCCTGGAAGCTCGTACGTAAATATTAATGACTTATAGGGATACAGTATTGACTTATATAAAGGCGTTTAATATACTTTGTAGTATATTATGGTTGCATAACGAAATACGGTGTCCCTACAGAGACATCTCATATAATTAACATCTCATATAATTCCCACCGTTTATGATTGCTTGTCTAACTTTCCTTTTGATCTATCTATCTATCTATCTATTCTTACTGAATTTTGTTCTGTGTTTGCTGAATTTTTTCTGGAGAACACACACACACACACACACACACACA
>NC_068994.1:46832669-46834129 GCF_001194135.2 Octopus bimaculoides | reverse complement strand
TGAATTCACCACAAAAAATTGCTGCTGATTTGTTAACTACTGTTAAAAGATTACTTGCACCATAAGTCATTTCGTCAACATAATATCGTATATCTGAACTGAATTTCGACCATTAATATTGCTTTCAAATTTTGGCACCAGACCAGACCAGAAATTCTGGGGAAAAGAGTAAGTCGATTAGATTGACTCCAGTGCTTAAATGGCACTTTTTTTTTTATCGACTTCGAAAGGATGAAAGGTAATGTCGACCTCGGCGGAATTCGAACTCGGAACGGAAAAACGGACGAAATAGCAACTCGCCGCCTTACTTCGACCATATTACTGGATGATTCGCGGGTAATCAAAATCAAGGCAAGTGGAATCTATCATTCTCTGCCACGTTCGTTGTCCACAGTATCCATACAAAATATATAGAAAATGTTCCACTGTCCTCAGGGGTTGCTGCAATGCCCTTTGAAAAGTACTGGTCTAACGTTTTAAGGAAAATATCGTACAGATTAAAAATGATTCAAACTGGTTTTTCAGAAAATTGGATAGAGAAAAATTATAAAGATGCTAACTACATCACAAAATCTCTAAACGTTTGTAGAAGAATAGATTTAAAGTTTTGTAATTGCTCCATAAACATTCTGAACTGTATTTAGTTTAGAGAGTGATAAAACCGTTTATTTTGCTTATATCTATGCAAAATAATCAATTTGTTTTTTTAGTTGCCTACACAATTTAGAACAAAATTTTTAATGTATTTGAGGGCTTCTCTCTCTCAGAAACCAAATATTCTTCTACAGGATTGTCGTTAATTTTCTTCTCGAGTTAATAAAGGGAGAACTATGTTGGTAAAGACGATTTGGTCAAACTCTGGTCTAAAGTTATCATCTAGGCTTCTTTTGACGCAGTATACTAATGATTGAGCCAAATAGCTATCATAAAGCGGGTAATTGACAGAGTTGTAGGTAGGTGAAGAACGAGACTTATTAATGTTACAAAGTATTTTAGTATTATCATTAACAATACTTAAAATGTATACATTTTTTTTTATAGGAAGCGCAATTACGAATGAATTATAAAGGTTCTATGATATGTGCTGGATTATTTACATTATTTACATTATTTACATTTGACGGATATAGAATGTAGTGGATTATACTACAGAATATTTCAAGGTCTATTTTAACTCCTTGAAAAAAAAATCAGATCTTAGAAGGTATTTACTTGTTAAGTGATGAGAACTAACTGCTTCAAGTAACGGTTATATCTATTAACTAACGTGATTCAACCGCTTATTTATTGTGTATCTAATCAAGACTTTCCTGTGTTCTATAACATTCCGTTTCCGACCATTGGAAACAAGAAACCTAGGGTAACGATTTGTGAAGTTTCAGATTCTAGGTATACATACATACATACATGCATACATACATGCATTCGTACATACATACATACATACATACATACATACA
>NC_068994.1:46826994-46829035 GCF_001194135.2 Octopus bimaculoides | reverse complement strand
TGAGCTAAATGCTTCACTTCCAGCTTTTTAGGTCTCTCTTTTTTTTTTTTTTTTACACATTTTATTATAAGTGGCAAACTGTTCACACATTGCTTTTCTACTCCACTATGCCTTTTTGTTCTTCTATAATGATTCTTTTATATCCATTTTTATCTGTCGAATCTCCAGTCTATATCACACAAAAACTTTTACACCAACCATCAACAGTTCGCTAACTAATATCTTATATTATTTTCTTCGCTTCCTATGCCATTCTCGCAACTTATCAAACCTCTTATTCCATTTTCCCTTGACAGGTAAAGCCTATCAAAGTCACATTTCGGGTGTAATGCACCATGAGTTGTCATCACTTCTAGCGTCTTTTTGTCTGTCTTCCGAACTTCATCCTCATTCCACTTAAGTATTTTGCTCCCTATCTCAACACTGATATCGCTCATGTGTTCATTGCCAATATCATGATTCTTTCCTTTTAATTTTGACTATAGCACCAGTTTTAATCTTCTCTATTAGTCTTTTCTGAATAGTTCTTTTCAGATCAAGTTCTTTTCAGATCTTTTAGAAGATCGTGTAGACATCTGGTATTCCAAAGTTCTCGTAACTGTTCTCTTCAATGTCCTGCACTGTTTCATTGTCAGATAACGGTATCCCATGTGTTGACACAATATTCCCAGCGGCGAGCTGGTAGAAACGTTAGCACGCCAGGCGAAAGGCTTAGCGGTATTTCGTCTGTCTTTACTTTCTGAGTTCAAATTCTGCCGAGGTCGACTTTGCCTTTCATTCTTTCGGGGTCAATAAATTAAAAACCAGTTGCCTACTGGGGTCGATCTAATCGACTGGTACCCTCCCCCAAAATTACGGGCCACACACACACACACACACACACACACATACACACACATATATATATATATATGGGAGAATATACGAAAAAACAACAACAGACGAGGGCAGGTGGTGTAAATAACAAAAGGATGTATTAGTTTGACGCTCGGGAATACAGAAAGTCTTTAACGTTTCGAGCTACGCTTTTCAACAGAAAGAATACGGAGACAAGGAGAAAAACACGGAGAAAAAAATTGAATAGTGTTCAGTCAACGGTCAATCATAATAATGGCTGATCATAACAATGGCTGACCGGAAGTTAGAAATTCTTTTTTCAGGAGAGCTAAGAAAAGGGGGAGATATATATATATGTACGACGGGCTTCTTTCAGTTTCCGTCTACCACAAGGCTTTAGTTGGCTCCAGGCTATAGTAGAAGACACTTTCCCAAGGTGCCACGCAGTGGGACTGAACTCAGAATAATGTCGTTGGGAAGCAAGCTTCTTACCACATAGCCACGACTGCGCGCTTGCATACATATACGCGCTCACACACACATCTACACACAAGCACACACACATACACACACGTATAATAGAAACAAACATGTAAACAAAGACATAAGAACACACTAGATACTCGCCATGAAACATACTGTATCCTAATTGCAATTAAACATCCTAACATACACACATATACATACACACACACATACACACACACACACACACACACACACGTACGCATACACGCACACAGTCTATAGGTACACAGTAGCAACATAACCACACATGCACACACGTATACTTAAAACATAACACCAACAAAATACATATAAATACCACAAACGAAAGGAAAACAGCAGTCACGGAAAAAAAATCATTGAAAAGGTCATTGTTGTATGATTAAAAGCCTTTGACAAATAAACAAATACATAAGTTTATAAATAAATAAATATATAAATTAATTAATGAAAAAAACAGAAAATGCAAAAGGAATCTAAAACTAGTGAATGTCTTTTTATTAGTGGATTGATCTTCTCAAATGACAGCAGTATCTATTTCAAAATACGGTTTCGCATCAAAGAGTTTATGAAACAAACACAATTCAACATACATATTAAGTGCTACATAGATGCATACAAACGAACAAACAAACGAACAAACAAACAAACATACACATATACAAACATACACAATATATATATATATATATATATA
>NC_068994.1:46824123-46826147 GCF_001194135.2 Octopus bimaculoides | reverse complement strand
TATATATATATGTATGTATGTATGTATGTACGTATGTATGTATATGTATAAACGGAACATAAAAGGGGTTTAAAATTTACGACATCTGTTTTATTAATGTATTCATAAATTACATCAGGTAAAATTTTAAACAGTTAAGATATTAATCATGACAATATAGAAAAGATGAGGCTTCACATAGTTTCCGTCTACCAAATTCTAATCGGCTTGGTCTTATAGAAGACACTTGCCTAAGGTAATATACTCCCACCCCATACACAGAGCAAAGATACAAGAAAGGTCTCAACTATGTCGAGACATGTACTGACAGATTGGTAAAAAGAACGCCAGCGGTATTACTGTCACATCCAAATTTGGTTATATGTTTATACTTCTTATTGAGACAGATGTGTTTGAATATTACTCATCGGACGCGACACATTACGTTCTGAGTTCATAGATTACTTTAAGGCGGCGAGCTGGCTGCAGGATCGTTAGCACGCCGGGCGAAATGCTTAGCGGTATTTCGTCTGTCGTTACGTTCTGAGTTCAAATTCCGCCGAGGTCGACTTTGCCTTTCATCCTTTCGGGGTCGATAAATTAAGTACCAGTTACGCACTGGGGTCGATGTAATCGACTTAATCCGTTCGTCTGTTCTTGTTTGTTCCCTCTATGTTTAGCCCCTTGTGGGCAATAACGAAATAGGTATTTCGTTTGTCTTTATGTTCTGAGTTCAAATTCCGCCGAGGTCAACTTTGCCTTTCATCCTTTCGGAGTCGATAAATAAGTACCAGTTGAGTACTGCGGTCGAGGTAATCAACTTTTCGACTCCCCCTAAACTGCTGGCCTTGTGCCAAAATTTTAAACCATATTATTCTCTGGACATAGCTGTCTACTCGGTTATGCCAAAAGGAATTTGAAGTCAGAACGTAACGACGAGTGAGATACCGTTTTGCATTTCGCCCGGCGTGCTCCTGTCACCTCGCCGCCTTGTAATATTAACAATAATCCTTTCTACTCTAGGCACAAGACCTGAAGTTTTGGCGGGAAGGGATTAATCGATTACATCGACCCCAGAGTTTCACTGTTACTTAATTTATCGACCCCCCGAAAGGACGAAAGGCAAAGTCGGCCTCGGCGGAATTTGAACTCAGAACGTGGCGGCAGACGAAATACCGCTAAACATTTCGCCTGGTGTGCTGACGATTCTACCACATCGCCGCCTTGTAATAATCCTTTCTACTATAGGCACAAGGCCTGAAATTTGGAGGAGGGGTATAGTCGATTACATCGACTCCAATACTCAACAGGTACTTAATTTTATCGACCCCCGAAAGAATGAAAGGTAAAGTCGGCCTCGGCGGAATTTGAACTCAGAACGTAGCGACAATAAGCATTTCGGCCGGCGTGCTAACGATTCTGCCACCTCGCCGCTTTGTAATGATAATTATAATTATTACGAAAATCGAACGAGATGCTGAAATGCGATATTCGTTACGATTGTTTATGTTCTGAGTACAAACAGCGACTGTCAACTTTGCCTTTCCATCTTCCTCGGATCGCGAAAATTGAAGTACCGATTCAAGTTACTGAACAAGGGTCAATTTAATCAAATGATCCTCAAACACCAAATTTGTGTCCTTGTGCCTAAACAAGAGGCAATTATTAAAACAGGGGTGGCGAGGAAGCTAGAATGATGGCGCGAATGTGTAAACAATATTTTACGACGTTATAAATTCCTATCTGGGCAAGGAAGGCATTAATTTTTCATCCATAAGGCGACGGTGATAAATAAATACTAATTATGTACTGAGGGTGATTCAAACGATTATAGTCCTTCATTACAAATTTCTGGTCTCTTGCCAGAGTTAAAAATCATTGCAGTGAAAGATGCTAATTTCTGAATATCCTATTGGATATTTCGGAGAACATACATATATGCATGCATACACGGATACATAAGTAAACACAGATGTAGGTATACATACATGAACACACACACACACACACACACACACACACACACACACACACACACACACACA
>NC_068994.1:46822030-46822653 GCF_001194135.2 Octopus bimaculoides | reverse complement strand
ATATATATGTGTGTGTGTGTGTGTATATACATATATATATATGTATATATATATATATATATATATATATTATATATAAGTATATGTGTATGTATATATGTATGTGTATATATATATATATATATATACATATATATACACACATATATATATATATACACTCACACACACATACTTTTATGTGTACATATTTACGTACTGATATGTTGTGAGTGTGTGCATTGTTCATAGTGATGTGGGCGTGTGCGCATATATATATATATATATACACGTACATATGTAAAATATTCTTGTGAGAACAAGGACTGACCAAGCAATAAGCGTTATCATGTTTTAAAACAATGTACTAAAACGTTAACTACAATTCGCCGATATGTGCTACAGATTTTAAATTCTGTCATTCGTTTATCGTTTAAAGATTTCATGATATATGCATATATATGTATACACACACACACGTACGTATATTTATGTATGTATGTGTATATATATATATATATATATATATATATATATATATATATATAGAGAGAGAGAGAGAGAGAGAGAGAGAGTTATGATAAAAACAGTTTTACATTAATCCGTAGGGGTTCTCTATACTTTTATAGAATACACATTTATTA
>NC_068994.1:46817303-46821254 GCF_001194135.2 Octopus bimaculoides | reverse complement strand
AAAGTCATAAAACACTATAACTATATAGACAAATACACACACACATACGCACACATTCCCATACACACGTACGCGCATACACACGCACACACACACACACACACACATATATATATACATAAATTTTTGTTTCAGAATGAGATAAAAGACCAAGGCTGTGAAGATTTTAGAACATTTATAAATAGGTCTTTGGGTCTTATTGACACCATTGCCTCTCAAAACCTCTCTCTCTCCCTCCCCCTATCCCCCTCCCCCTCTCTCTCTATATATACTTACATACATACATACATACATACATACATACAGGGTGCGATGGGTAAGTTGTCGCCATTTTATATTTTTTATTTCGCGCATGTGCATTGTTTGTCTTTGATTTTGTCGATTGCACTATATAGTAGGGTCAGTTGGTCACCGTCTGTGAGAAAAACAGCACCATGACGCAATTGTCTCTGCCAGAAATTTGGAAACGATATGCTTTACTGCTTGGCATCTGCACTGGAAGTTCCAATACGAACATTTCAGAGTGTGTGGGTGTTAATCTGAGGACGTTTACAGAGAGTGATAAAAATTAAACATCCAGTCAACATCATGGTGTTTAGAGTGATCACTAGTGATAGAGACGTTATGGAGGCCTTCACCAAGTGCCTGGGGGAGGTAGTGCTGCCCTGGGTCAAGAAGGTGGCTGCTGGAAGGTCCTACGTCTGGCAAAAAAACTCTGCACAATGTCACACATACAGGAGAACCCAGCTCGCCGCCCATAAAATTTATATATAATCCTTTCTACTATAGGCACAAGGCCTGAAATTTGGGGGGAGGAGGATAGTCGATTTCATCGACGCCAGTGCGTAACTAGTACTTAATTTATCAACCCCGAAAGGATGAAAGGCAAAGTCGACCTCGGCGGCATTTGAACTCAGAACGTTGCAGCAGACGAAATACCGCTATGCATTTCACCCGGCGTGCTGACGATTCTGCCAGTTCGCCGCCTTGGTTAATTTAAATATTACATTACGGAACCGAAAATTTAAAAACAATATGAATATTTTAAAATGATTCCTTTGTTTTACATCCGCTTCTTCACCTATGTTGTACTACTTGTCCAAGTTAAGTGAAAGCTATGTAAACGTTTTTAAGGAATATGATAAATTTTGACTCTAAAAGGTAAAAGTTATATATCTACCAGGTATACGTGAAATGTTTGTTTCAGAACCTGTTTTACTAAACTTGTTTTGCTTCTCAATAAACTGCTGTACATTTTGAATCTTTAATTTTTTAACTCATTCAGTACATAACTGTATATTCTAAAATTTCACTCCTCACTCACACCGTTTCTCTTTTATATTCAATCTAAAGGTACCAATCACCAATCAGGGATCATTAAACACACAATTGCTGATATCACTAAGTGCATCTGAAAATTATTATCAGGTAAGAACATATTCGATAAGACTGTCATTTGATTATAGATTGTATAAACCTCTTTCCAATTAAACTCAATTAAATGGTTGAAATAGGAAAATTATATGGTTCGATTCCTCGTATAGTATGAGCGTTGCTGGGAGCTTCTGAACATTAATATATTGATATCTACTTACTCGTATCCTATACATGTAACAAAATCTTTAATAATAATCCAGTGAAAGTAAGTTATAGCTGTCTGGGTAACATTTAATCACAGATGTTTAAGCACAATAAAGTAGCTAAAACTAACATACGGGTACCTCTGGCTAAATGATGGAAGCGGTGCCCTATATTATGATCAAGGCATGAGCAATCTATAAATGTAGGAGAATGTTTGCAGCCAGATCAATATACCGAAGAATTATAGTTTGGTAGCATACACGCATAGATTCTATGCAATTTCACATCGTCTCGAATCTGCTTTGTACTAATCTATGCCATTCCACACCATTTTGAATTTGCCTTGTATATGCTCTAAATTTACGAGCTGCAAGTTAATCAATGCACTGAGAATAGAACATGTAACAATAACAATGCGATAACCTTTCCCTTTGTAAATTCCCTCCTTGTATTCATCCAGTAATCAATCTTATATTAAGTTTTTCGTCTGTCGAATTTTTGTGTCAAATTTCTGTTCCCGTATTGAGAATGCAGGTTACCTCATTTCCAAACTTGATCTCCCGAGAATACATTCTCTTGATTGTTCTTGTTTTAAATAAAGAAGCTTCTCTCTTTAATGTCTTCGATAATGAGAGATCAAAACTAGACTTGCACTGTTTTTCGTTTACATTGATAGTTTTGAAGTTTATTTCAGGATGGCGACCTAACGAACTGCGTGGCTACCACTCAAGGAAACTATTAGTAGTCGGTCGCCATTCCTGATTTCAGCCAATCAAATTAAATTAATACTCTACTCAGTGACATTGAGTACTTTTCCTTTCGTCTGCCTTTACTATTAACATACATACACTTACATGTAAGCCTGTAAGCATGTATGTATGCTTGTATGCATATATTTCTATGTATGTATGTATGTATGTATGTATGTATGTATGTATGTATGTATGTATGCATGTGTGTGTGTATGTATGCCTGTGTGTGTGTACGTATGTATGCATGTATGTATATATGTATTTATGAATATATGTATGTACGTATGTATGCATGTGTGTGTGTGTATGTATGCATGTGTGTGCTTGTATGTATGCCTTGTGTGTGTTTGTGTTTGTATGTGTGTGTGTATGTGAGTGTATGTTTGTGTGCACGCGTGTGTGTGTTAGGCACATCGTATCTTATTTTTGTCGATATACAGTTTGGAAGATATCACTTTCACTACTACTACTACTACTACTACTACTACTACTACTACTACTACCACCACCACCACCACCACCACTACTACTACTACATGGAACCCATACCAAATTCGGATAGGCATCATCCAGGACTAAATATGCACTGTAATGAAGCGTATAGACTTATTGAGATTGAGGCGGGGTGGGGTGGGAGAATCAGGGAATGAGATGCGGACGAAGGGAGTGGATATGGTTCCTCCTTTCTTTCTTTCTCTCTTTCTTCCAGCCTTTCCTTCTGTTCGATCCATTCTTATCGTGTAAATTAATTCATATTCTACAAACTTCTCTCCTTACGATCGGAATGGAATCGCATTCTCGTCTTTCTTTTATTCTTTCACTTATTTCAGTCACTGGACTGCAGCCACACTGGAACACCGCCTTAAAAGGTTTTAGTTGAGCAAATCCACCTCAGTAGTTATTTTAAATGCCTGATACTTATTCTTTCGGCCCTTTTCTTAAACCGCTTGTTACGGGAACGTGAACAAAGCAACTGTTATAATGTGAATCCTCGTCCACTTGTATGTTGTCGTCGGTACTGCAATATTCTTCTCACCACTGTTATGTTGTAGCGGTATTCCGCGTCTTATCTTTGACTCGTTTATCGTGCTATCGCAGATAGCTGTCGCTTGACGGTAACTCGAACTCGTATATATCACATAACTGACTCCGACTGAGAACTCGTACAACGATTCTACTACTACTACTACTACTGACCTTCTTACAACGACTGACTGTGTGGCTTTATAGTGGCTGAGTCATACTACTTTGTCACGTGAGAAGGAATGTACCATTTTCACTACAACAGCAACACCGGTTGTCAAGAGTTATGGAGGGAACAAAAATTGAAAGTTACATACACACATGCACACACGCAAACACACACACACACACACACACACACACACACGTACCTCTCTCTTCCCCATGCACCCCTCTCGATACACGCATCCCTCCCTCACCCCTCCTTCTCCATAGTTCTCTTTCCCCCTACACACCCCTACCTCACGCTCACACTTTTCTCCTCGCACCTCTTCTACGAACCAGTTCTCTTCGCACCTCCCTCTCCGCACCCTTTCCCGATTTCTCTGATGATGTCCAACGAATGGAAGAGCAAAGACAAATACAATGGCTTGTT
>NC_068994.1:46813659-46816650 GCF_001194135.2 Octopus bimaculoides | reverse complement strand
ACCACCATCTTCATCATCATGATGGTCGTCGTTTTCGTCGTCGTCCTCCTCCTCATCATCATCAGCACCATCACCATCAACATCATCATCATCACCAACACCACCACCACTACCACCACCACCACCACCATCATCATCACCACCACCACCACCACCACCATCATCATCATAATCATCGTCATCATCATCAATCTACATCATCATCATCAGCAGCAAAGCATGAGTGACATTATTATCATCATCATCATTGTCATCGTCGTTGTCGCCGTCGTCGTCGTCATCATCATCACCAGCAGCAGCAGCATCGTCGTCGTTGCCATTATCCTCATTATCATCATCGTAATCATCATCATCATCAGCAGCAGCAGCAAAGCAAAGCAGCAGTAACATCATTATCATCATCGTCATCGTCGTCATTATCTGCAGCAGCAGTAGTAGCAACAGTAGCATCATTACTACTATCATCATCTTCATCATAATCATCATCATCATCTTCATCATCATAATCATCATCATCTTCATCATCTTCATCGTCATCATCATCATTATCTTCATCATCATCATCATCATCTTCATCGTCATCATCATCATCATCTTCATCATCATCATCATCGTCATCATCATCATCATCATCATCATCTTCATCATCATCATCATCTTCATCATCATCTTCATCATCATCATCATCATCATCTTCATCATCATCATCATCATCTTCATCATCATCATCATCTTCATCATCTTCATCATCATCATCATCTTCATCATCTTCATCGTCAT
Organism: Octopus bimaculoides; assembly: GCF_001194135.2. Taxonomy (NCBI): domain Eukaryota; kingdom Metazoa; phylum Mollusca; class Cephalopoda; order Octopoda; family Octopodidae; genus Octopus; species Octopus bimaculoides. Next base: position 46,815,870 of record NC_068994.1, on the reverse strand, counting down.
CATCATCATCATCATCATCATCGTTGTCGTCGTCGTCAGAATCGTCATCATGATTTGAAACAATAGGAGAAAAACAGCATCAACAACAACATTAGATTCCAAAAAGTACAAAAAAAAAAAAATCCCCGACTGACCCCTCTCCAGAAAAGAAGGCCCTACCCTTCAACAAAACCGGAAAAGCGAAAAGACGCAATTACGACAAAGACAGCAACAACGATGAGTTAAAGCAAGATACAACAACGAGGTGGGAAAATGATGAGCAATCAGAATAGTGAAAACAACTGCAAAAACAGCAGCGAACAAAAATAAACAAAGACCATAACACCAACAGCCACAACAACAATCTCAACAGCAACGACAAACAGGAAGAACAAGGAAAGCAACATGGCTCCCCCATGTCACCAAAAGCAAAAAGAGACAACAAACGGAAACGCTCACACTCACTTGCACACCAACATACACACACACACACACACACACAAATACACACTCGCTCAGACACGCACTCACTCACTTACGCACGTACTCACACACACACGCACACACTCACACACACTCACATACGCACACACTCATATTCACTCACTCACTCACACCTTCACTCAAACACACACTCACATACACACGCACACTCATACTCAACTCCACACACACTCACACACGCACACTCACTCACACACACACGCACACACATTCACTCATTCACACACGCACACACTCACGCACACACTAACTCACACACATACACACGCACACACTCACTCACACACGCACACACACACTCACTCACATCGTCATTTCCAACATGATGATGATGATCATCATCATCATCATCATCGTCGTCGTCGTCGTCATCATCATCATCATTATCATTATCCTTATCGTCGTCTCCATACTCATCACCGTCGTCACCATCATCACAATTATCGTCGTCGTCGTCTCCATCATTATCCGACTATCGTCATCATCATCCTCTTCATCATCATTATCCTCAACATCATCCATAGTATCGTCGTCATCTTCAACATCGTTAATATAATTGTAGTCTGTTAATCAGCTTTAATTTCGTCACATGATTCTACAACTGGGGTTACCTTACATAGGCCCCCCCCCACCTCCACCATTCCTTTTTGACCTCAGAGTAATGGTTCTTCCCCGATTGTCCCATTATCCACTCTGAGTATTATTGAAAATTAATGAGCTCCATTACTCAAGATTAATGAGCTCACTCTCTCTCTCTCCCTCTCTCTCTCTCCCTCTCTCACCCATACTAATACGTATATAAAAGTGTGCGTGTGTGCGTGGGGTGTGCGTGTATGTATGCAGATGCATGCATAGATACAATTATATGTGTGTATATATATATATATATGTGTGTATATATATATATGTGTATATATATATATATATATATATATATATGTATGTATGTACATACATATATACATATATATTGATATCTATATAAATGTGTTTGTGTGTAGATATAATTATAAATATATCTATCTATCTATCTAGCTCTCTCTCTCTCTCTCTCTCTCTAAATACATACACACACACACACACATATATGTACGATGTATGTTCATGTATGTGTATGTACGTATGCATGTATGTATCTCGCTCCCTGTTTGTCTGCTCTGTGTGTGTGTGTATGTATATATATATATATATATATATATATATATATATATATATATGTATATATGCATGTTTGAAAGAAGGAAGCTAAATGCCAGTCATTTTGCAAAGCTTTCAACGCCTAGATTTGTCGAGTTATTATTTTTTTATCATTTTTTTTGTTGTTAATCTACTGTCGTCTGCTTCTTTCATTTCTTTGTTTTATTTCGTTTTACTCCCCCTGGAATCAATATCTCAATTTTAGACCTTTTCATTTGATTAATGAGAACGACTTTATTCTCCCCACCACCTCTCTCGCCCTCCCTTTCTCTCTTTCCCTCTTTCTCTGTCTGGATGCAAGGGGGAACATTCTCATGTGTCCGTAGAGATTTACTCCTGTATTTTATTTTGCCTTCTGTATGTCATTCTACGTTTCGTTTTCGTCATTAATAATTCATTGTCTGTCAGTTTACCTGCTTTTCTCACTCACTCACTCACTTACTTACCCACCCACTCACTCTCTATCATCTTTCTCTGTACTATATATATATATATATATATATATATATATATATATATATATATATATAT
>NC_068994.1:46807439-46807964 GCF_001194135.2 Octopus bimaculoides | reverse complement strand
TTTTTTTTAAACCCCATCAATAACCGAAGATAGCTGTATTAATTGAAGGTTAAAGCTGGTTTAGACCTGAAAAAAAGCCAGAGGGAGCTGAAATAGCTAGGTGCTGTGTCAGGATGAAAACCCCCACCTCATCACAAAAGAGAATATATGTATGTATGTACGTATGTATGTATGTGTGTGTGTGTGTATATATATATATATATATATATATGTATAATACATATATATATATATATATATACATGCATACATATATATATATATATATATATACATGCATACATACATATACACATACATACATACATGTATATATATGTATATACACACACGTATATACTTATATACACATTCGTAGATGTATGCATGATGTACAAACGTACATACGCACACAGACATGTATAGTACTTAACTCTTGTAGACATAAACATATATATATGTATGGGTATATATATATATATATATATATATATATATATAAACATATATATATGTATGTGTGTGTCTATATATATGTATGTGTGG
>NC_068994.1:46803448-46807429 GCF_001194135.2 Octopus bimaculoides | reverse complement strand
GTATATATATATATATATATATATATATATATATATATATGTATCTGTATATATTTGGGCATATATATATATGTATAGATATGTATAGATATGTATGTATGTATGTATGTATCTATCTATCTACATATAAATGTATTTGTATATATGTATATATATCCATAAATACACAAATTTTATCATAGCTTTGTTTTTAATACGTGGAGGAGTTGGTTTGGACGAAAAGGCAGTTTGAAGTGCGTTGGAAAAAAAACTAGTAAGAAAGGAGGAAAGAGAGAGAAAGAAAGAAAGAAAGAAGGAAAGCAAGGAAGAAGGAAAGAAAGAAAGAATACAGACAGATGATAGGGAGAAAGAATAAAACAAAAAAGAAGGAAATGAAAAACAAAGATAGACAAGGAAAATTTGAGAAAGAACCCAAGTATGACAGAAGAAAAAGCAAAAGAAAAAATACGAATGAGAAATAAATAAAGAAGAAACAAAGAGAGAGAGATAGAGAGAGAGAGAGAGAGAGAGAGAGAGAGAGAGATAGAGAGAGAGAGAGAGGGCATTGTTTGGTTTGTGTTCATGTTGTAATTTTACTGACATCGATAAAGAGTTGATTGAAGGAAAGACTGGGAGAATGAGTTAAAGGAGGAAAGTGAGAAAGAAAAATTGAAGTGAATGTAGAAAGTGAAGAAAATTACGACGTTAGAAAGAGAGTAAGACAGAAGGAGAGACAAGTAGAAAGAAAGAAGGGAAGAGAGATAGAGTAAGGAAGAAAGAGAGAGAGGAAGAAAGAAGGAAAGAGAAAGAAGATAAGAAAAACGGAAAATGACAGTTAGAAAGAAAGAGAGAAAGGAAGAAGGGAAGAGAGAAGGTAAGAAAGAAAAACGACAAGAAAGAAAGAAGGAAAGACAACTAGAAAAAAGGAGAGAAAGTAAAAAGAAAGAGAGAAAGTAAGAAAGAAAGACAGAGAGGAGGAGAGAAAGAAATTAGAAAGAAATGTGAAGAATAAACGAACGAAAGAGGAAGAGGAAGAAAGAAAAGAATTTAGATAACAAGCGAAATAAATAAATAATTAAATAATGAAGAAATAAATGCTAGAAAGAGAGAAGTGGAAATGAAGAAACAAAGAAGGAAAGTAAGAAATAACAGAAAGAGAACGTGAGAAGGAAAGAAAAAGGGAAAGAAAAGGAAGAAAATACGAAAGGAATGAAAAAGAAGTCTGGAAGAAAGAATGACTTAAATAGATAAGAATAGAAAAGCAGAAAGTGAAAGTAGGAGAAAGAGAGAGATAGAAAGTAAGAAAGAAAGGATGGAAGAGAGTGAGAAAGAGAGAGGAAGAGGGGGAGAGAGTGCAAGCAATAGACATACACATGTCCGTATGTATGTAAGCATGTATGTATGTATGTATGTATATATATATATATATATATATATATATATATATATATATATATATAAATATGTGTGTGTGTATGTTTTTCTATGTGTGCGTGTGTGTATATAAACTTACGTACATGTGTAAATACATAAATATATGCGTATATACACGTGTGTATATTCATATAAATATATATATATATGTACACGCACACATATTGATTGGTCTTTGGGTTCTCGTTTGTAGTCTCGCTGGTATCAAATAAAGGAGACAAGAAACACATTTCTTGTCGTCGAAGTTCTTTGACATTGGAATCATACGCGCTTATTTTATAAAGATGTCCGTCTAATTGGAAGAAGAAAGTAAATGATACTTTAGCGGAAGTTTACCACAATCGACCTAAAGACGCTAACCAAATGTTTGTTTGTGCGTTTCTTCAGTTTCGCTACTAAATGTTAAAGACTCACATTCACTTAAACATACGCACATACAGCTATACACAAACAGGCGTGCATACAGACATAGCTATACATAGACACATACAAGCGTTCACTCAAACAGACGTTACAGAACGCTACAATACGCTATCTCTCATGAATACACTGTTAATGGATTGTGGTTACACCGCTTGTACAATGTGAGTACACCGGACGAACACACCGTGTACACACTGTCAATAAATACACCGCTAACGCACTGTAATTACACTACGTATATACTGTGAAATACACTGGAAATACATCAATATATATATATATATATATATATATATATATATATATATATATATATATATATATATATATATATATATATATATAATGACACTAGCAGCTAAATCCGGTTTCACCAGGCCTGTTTGGATGATGTGGCTGTGATCGTTTTCGGTTAGGCATAATCTATAACAAGCGGTGATGGGGGGTGATGGGGAGACAAACACAGACACAAAGACATGCACACATAGATATATACATATATACGACGGGTTTCTTTCAGTTTCCGCCTACCAGATCCACGCACAAGGCTTTGGTAGGCCCGAGGCTATAGTAGAAAACACTTGCCCAAGGTGCTACGCAGTCGGATTGAACCCGGAACCATATAGTTTGGAAGGAAGCTCCGTACCACAGAACCACGTCCAGACTAACCACGCCGGCGTCTTTATATATATATAGGATGAAAAATATTTAAAAAATAGAGAGACAAAATCACTTTACTATTTCAGTTTTTGTCATAGTCCACTAAGATCAATCTTGCACCATATTATATTGGAATACGACGAAACAATTGTAAATTGAGGTAGAAAAATGATTTGCTCACTCCAGTCTTTAATATTTATCAAATACTCTTAGGATGTTTGCGAATTTTCAGATATTTGTCTGGAAGAACAACGATTTCCAATTTCCAATTTTGTCAGAAAGCCAATATCCATGTATCTGCTCAATACGGTAAACACTAAGGTTATTATACCCCAGATGAACTTATTACACACACACACACACACGCATATATAAGACGATAAAATAAGAATGGAGAATTTTACATCCGCAAAGCTTGTTTATTATAGTATTGTATACATAAGGCGGCGAGCTAGCACGTCGGGTGAAATGCTTTGCGGTATTTCGCCCGTCGCTATGTTCTGAGTTCAAATTCTGCCGAAGTCGATTTTACCTTTCATCCTTTCGGGGTCGATAAAATAAGTACCAGTGAAACACTGAGGTCGATGTAATCAACTAGTCGCCTTCCACAAAATTCCAGGCCTTGTTCCTATAGGAGAAAGGATTATAGTACTATATACAAAATACACACATTAAATCTCATTCTGACACATGTTTCTACTGCATTGACATCCTAGGACATGACATCCGATTGCAGCTTGTGGCTCGATTGCATTTATGAGCTCATCCAAGGTAAACTTATTCATGCAGCTTTATTCAAGGTGCTTATCTTGTTTAATGATTAATCTGGTTGTTCGAACTTAATATTATTGCGAGGGAAGGTAGTACCGGATGGAATGCGTTTGGTTGTAGCTCTGTTCAATCAGACTGACCGGTGGTTAAATAACAACATTGGTGGTACGTTAATAGGAATTTTAAAGTCATGATGTGGCAATGTTACAAAAATGTTACCCAACCAACCAACCATTCACCTGCTCATCCATCCATCCACCCATCCATCCACCCATCTATGTATCCATCCGTCCATCCATGCCTTCCGCTCTCCTTCTCTCCTTCCATCCATCAATCAGGCCACCCATCGATACACCCGCCCATCGAAATTCCACCCATCCAAACATACATCCATCCATTCCAAGCTATATCTTCCCATTATGCTTCATCGCTGATACCCCCTCCCCGCAAACTCTTACCAACATTTTTCTCCTCGTTCTCTTTCTCTTAATTCTCTTATATATCGCTCCCCCCCCACTTCGTCTCTTCTTTCTCGTACTCTTTCAATTTCTTTCCCCTCTCTCTCCATCTCTCTCTCTCTCCATCTCTCTCTCTCTCCATCTCTCTCTCTCCCTCTCCATCTCTCTCTCTCTCCATCTCTCTCCATCTCTCTCTCTCTCTCCATCTCTCTCCATCTCTCTCTCTCTCTCCATCTCTCTCCATCTCTCTCTCTCT
>NC_068994.1:46795070-46802217 GCF_001194135.2 Octopus bimaculoides | reverse complement strand
CCTTCCTTATTTTCTCTGCATCTTTCCCTTTTCCTCTTCAACACTGCCCCATCACTATCAATTTCTCACTGACAGACATACACACACACACACACACACACTCCCCACAAAGAAAGAGAGAAAGAGGGAGAGAAAAGGGAGAGAGAGAGAAAGAAAGAGGGAGTGAATGTCATCCATTCACCCGGCTTCTCTAATATTTTATTTAGATCCTTCTCCAATTTAACGACCTCTCAGTCTCTCTTCCTCTCCATTGAACGACCCGTCATTCTAACTAATGACCTCCCCCCCCCCGATTCCACCAACAACTGTCTGCCGTCTAGAGTTTTTATCAGCTATCACCTACTCAAGAATTTCACCTCTTTAAGTAGTGAAGCCACAACGAAACGGAGGACGCCAGCCGATATCAGTCGGCAGCGCCATTTATTACACTTGTGACATACAATTACAACAGACATCCATTACCTTTGTCGTTCTCACTGCCAGGAATCCTCGATTCTAGCACTTGAGGCTTGGGGGAATAAAGAACATTTCGGCAATCTGTACAAGCCATGGAATGAACGAAAATAAACACACGAAAGGAAAATGGAGTGGACGTTAAATAAAATAGACAAACAAAAGGAATAATTATCAAAATACAAACACAAAGTAAAAAAAAAAAATTTTTTTAAATAACTTGCAAAATATTCACGTTTATTCTTTTAGTCTTTTATTCTTTTATGTTTCAGCTCAAAGGCTGTGGTCATGCTGGAGCGACGCCAGTGTAATCACCTTTCCGAGAGCTATTCTTATGTGATTGGCTTTTGGTAAAGGTGGGAGTTCGACACTGCTGTTCTCTTTTGAGTTTCTTGTCATAATATAAGTTCATCTGGGAACTTGGACAGCGAGGGGCTAAGTTGTTCCTTGAAAACATCTACCCCTACTCCATGAAGATCCATCAGATGTTTTGGCAAGGCATTAAATAGTCGTGGGTCATTGAATCCCAAGCTAATGCAGTACATGGTCTTCACTCTAGACAGGATAACTTGGACATCTGGAACAGCGCAGTGACGTCCAGTTCGGGGGCTGGTATTACTTTCCATGACAAAGAATGGTACCAACCCCTTCAGGATACGTATATCACTGCATACCTTTCTCGTCTTCGCTACAGGGACTAGAGTCGTAGCTCTTTCAGTCTCTCCCACTAGCTCAGCTGTTCCATTGATGCAATCTTCCTGGTGTAGCACCGCCAAACTGCCTCAAATTTAGTTTATTTGTTAATAATTGCTTTTTATTTAGATGCACAAGGCCAGAAATTTTGAGGGGAGCGATCAGTCGATGCCATTGACCTCAAAGAAAAAGACTAGTAAAATTGTCTTAAGAGAAAATTGAAACCAGAACGTAAAGAGTGGGAACAAACACAGCAAGTTATTTTCCCCCTTCGAACGCTGTCATCATTATTATACCTCCATTCTCGGTATAATACTGATGATGATATTTATAATGATGATGACAATTCTTTCTACTGTAGGTACAGGGCCTGAAAATTAGGGGAGGGGATAGTCGATTACATCGGCTCCCAGTACGCCACTGGTACTTAATTCACCGACCCCGAAATGATGAAAGCCAAAGTCGACCTCGGCGGAATTTGAACTCACAATGTAAAGAGGGAAGAAATACTGCTAAGCATTTTTCCCGGTGTGCTAACGATTCTGCCAGCTCGCCGGGCCGCAAAGCATTTAAGTCAATACAAAGACAAAAAGATAGAGGAGATTTACATAAAATGTATAAACAATAAAAATAATAACAATTTGTAAAAAATCCTAACAAAGTCCTCAATAGGAGCGAAAACACCATCCGGGGTTGAGCAAGGAATTCCATAGATCTGGAGCTACCCTACTCATTAAAAGTGCCATGGCAAATGCTCCTCATTCTTCTCTGTTCCTCAGTCTACAGACACCAGCTTAGAGTAGGTCCATTCGTTCAGGCCATTCTCGGCGCATTCACCTGCCTCTTAAACAAATTTACTGGGAAGTAGCCTATCCCTCTCAACCCTCACTTTCTTTAAAAATGGATGGAATTTTAAAAAGTCAACGTGGGCTTTGCCGAAGAGGAAAGCGTCTGCCTACAGTCCTTTCAATCTCGTCCACCACACAACCTCTTTCGCCATCGCCACCAGACAATTTCTTAAAGACAGAAATTTTGTGTTAAAATTAATTCCTTAATCTTATTCTCTCATCTTGACACGTAAGTAAAAACGTAATATTATTATTAGACACCAAAGTGAATATCACAAAAAGAAGAGGTCGAAGGAGAGGGAGATAAAACGAAAAATGCTCGGACTTACATTATCAACTTTAAAACTGCACACAGTAAATTTGCGAAATTTGCGATGTAAAATTCACGTGAGTGTAACACTTCTAAAATAATGCTGCACCTGCAATAAAACCTTGGGAGATATGGAGAAAATAATAAGTGTTTGAGTAGACTATACGTCACGGCATCACTTACCGATCTTCAAGCCATTATCCAGGAAAAAGCTTTAAATTTACTTCATCAATTGAAACAAGAAGCTGAAGAAACCTCTCAGACGTTTATTGCTTCTTATGGATGATTTGAAAAGTTGAAGAAACGATCAAATCTCTTTAGCATTCGGATAATAGGAAAATTTGCAAATGCTATAATCCAGTCTGCATCGGAGTTGTTCTAAAACTTCAAGTGTAAAGGTAAAAAAAAAAAAATGCTCCGGAATATAAGACAGAAAATGATTGCCTCACATTGATGATGCTAGGAGAAAATGCCACCGAAGGGTCGAAACTCGAGTCATTGCTTGTTTGTCATTCTGATACCACGATATCTATGAAAGGTACCAGCATATCTAGTCTGTCTGTTATATGGAATTCTAAGAGAATCTTGAATTACATAGGATTTGACTGGTTTGTTGAACATTTATGCTTTGCTATCAAAAGTTATCGATAGAAGAACAATTTTGAGCTCAAGACATTTGGAAAACACTTCTGGTCATCCCCCAGACTTCGATTCACTTCAAACGTGCGTACCTCTTGAAATCGTTTTCATTGCACCAAACACAACTTATGGATCAAAGTATTGTTTCCGTTTTCAAGGTCTTTTGGTTTGGAAGAATTTTAAAGCATCTGATTACAGCGACTGATAAAAAACACCAGTTCGTCAAGGAATTCTATAATATATCATCAATAAAAATATTAAAGATTATTGAAGAGGTTGCAAGAAGCAACGAAAATTTTGGAATAAATAAATAAGTAAATGAATCGAAATCGAACCGGTGAGTGTGTTAATTAATAAGGCAGTAAAACAGAATGATTCTCCCTAGACACATTAAAATATGCTTCAGCACACGGATTCTCATAAAGAATCTTGCAAACCAAATACAAAAACAAAAAAACAAAAAATTAATGATGTTAAGATAAATATTCAAAACACTTGCCCCATTGGCGTTTGAAAAAGTTGTTCACGTGTAGTTAAAAAAATATCATAACACAATAATGATGATGATAATAATGATGATGATGATAATCTCTCGTAGTCCGAGAAAGTAGGAGGCACTTGCCCAAGATGCCACGTGGCCGAGAAGCAAGCTTCTTACCACACAGCCACAACTGCGCCAAGAATAATAAAATTTTTTTAATATCGAATGTATATGAGGATCTGCCCGAGTAAAATAGAAATCAAAGGTTCATAGGCAAAAAATGGTTGAGAAGCACTGTTCTAACAGAAGCAGGAGTACGATATTTATATTTTTTATGGATTCGAGTATTCTTTGATTGAATTGTATATAATAATATATAGAATATATAATAATATATATAGTATATATAATATAATAATATATAGAATAGCTTTTAGGACGCCGGGTGAAATACTTAGCGGTATTTCGTCTGCCGCTCTGTTCTGAATTCAAATTCCGCCGAGGTCGACTTTGCCTTTCATCCTTTCGAGGTCGATTAAATAAGTACCAGTTATGCACTGGGGTCGATGTAATCGATTTAATCGCTTTGTCTATCTTTGTTTGTCCCCTCTATGTTTAGCCCCCTGTGGGCAATAAAGAAATATATATACATAGAGTAGTTTTTCAATACATGTGGGGGACATTGTAGGCCTACTGCAGTATTTTAAACAGGTGGGCATTTCTTTCAATAAATGATAAGGTCTTATCAGCGTAAAAATATATTTTATCTTCCTTAGATAGCGAAAATTCTGGAACACATTAATTTTATTAATCGAGGTATTGGTGTATGTATCTATGTACTACTACGATTGTATATGTGTGGGTGATGTATGTATGTGTACATATATATATATATATTTGGCAATCATTGGAAACTCGGATATATGTATATTGCTGTAAGTACACACACACACACACACACACACACACACACACACACACACACACACACACACACACACACACACACACACACACACACACACACACACACACACACACACACACACACACACACACACATGTATATGTTTCTGTGTGTGTTTGCGTATACAGAGAGAGACAGTGAGGGAAAGAGAAAGAGAAAAAGAAGCTAACAGAGTACGAGTGATTGAAACAGAGAAACGTGCATGCGAATGTGTGCGTGCGTTATATGTGTGTATGTGCATTTATATATATATATGTTTGTGTGTGTGTGTGTGTGTGTGTGTGTGTGTGTGTGTGTGTGTGTGTGAGTGATAGATAAATAGATAGATAGATAGATAGAGAGAGAGAGAATACGACAGTGAGAACGGAAAGAAAGAGAAAATGTAAGAAAAAAGAGGCCAAGAAATACATATAAACAAGAGGAAAAGTGGTAAGCAGGAGACAGAGAGGGAGAGAGTGAGAGAGAGATTGAAAGAGAGAGAGAGAGAGAGATAAAGATAGGAGGCTGTAGAGCGCATAAGACCAGTTTCTGTCACAGCTAGACGCCATCTCAGTTTTCACCAAGAGGACAATATGGCACCCGTCTTGACATTACACAAATTTAGATACTTCATCAATGTTTTCGTCTTCGTTCTCATCATCATCATCATCATCATCATCATCATCATCTTCTTCTTCTTCTTCTTCTTCTCCGTCGTCGTCGTTGCGATTTTGTAGTTGTTGCTGTTGTTGTTGTTATTCTTCTCATTTGTTGTTCTTGTTCTTTTTAATATTATTATTATTGTTGTTGTTATAGTTATTGTTATTATTGTTGTTGTTGTTATTATTATTATTATTATTGTTGATGCTGTTATTGTTATTGTTGTTATTATTATTATTATTATTATTATTATTCTTGATACAATTCTTGTTGTTGTTACTGTTATTCTTGTTATTGTTGTTACCTTTCTTGTATTTTGTAGTTTGTTATACGCCACACACACACACACACACACACACCTACACACACATATATGCTGTTTTCTAGTTCGCTGTTTTTGTTGATATTATTTTTCGTTATTATTGTTGTTGTTGTTGTTGTCACAGATGCTAATGTTGTTGCTAATGTAGCTACCATTGATATTTTTTTCTGACGTCCATTTTTCTTTTGTTATTGCCATTTTTGTTGTCGTTAACATTGTTGTTGTTGCTAGACTTGTTTTTGTCGTTGATACTAATACACTATTGTTGCTATTGTGACTGCTATTAACACTGTTGCTATTCTGGTTGTTGTTACTGTCATCATTATTTCGCTTGTTTTCAAAGTTATTGTTAATTCTCTCGTTGTTGTTGTTGTTGTTATTACTGCTGTGAGTATTTTAGATGTTATTGTTCCTTTTATACTTATTGTTGCTAACTCGATGTTGATGCTCTTGTTGCTATCGTTGTCGGCTTGATGTTGCTAATGTCGATTCGACGATGCTCTTGCTGTTGCTATTGTGGATTCATTGTTGAAATTACTGTTGTTGTTGATTCGATGTTGCTATTGCTGTTGAGTCAATGTTGCACTCGTTATTTTTATCGAGTCGATGTTGCTATTGCAGTTGCTATTGCTGAACCGATGTTGCTGTTGCTATTGCTGAATCGATGTTGCTGTTGCTATTGTTGAACCGATGTTGCTGTTGCTATTGTTGTGGATTCAATGTTGAAATTACTGTTGTTGATTCGATGTTGCTGTTGCTATTGCTGTTGAATCAATGTTGCACTCGTTATTTTTATCGAGTCGATGTTGCTATTGCAGTTGCTATTGTTGAACCGATATTGACGGTGCTGTAGCTACTACTGTTGAATCGATGTTGCTATTGCTATTGTTGTTGAATCGAGGTTGCTGTTGTTGTTGCTATTGTTGGGGATTCGATGTTGCTGTTGCCACTGTTGTTGAATCGAGTTACTAATGCTGTTGAATCAATGTTGCAGTCGTTATTTTTTATCGAGCCAATGTTGCTATCGCAGTTGTTATTGTTGAACCGATGTTGCTGTTGCTATTGTCGTTGATTTAAATTTGCTCTTGCTATTGTGATGTTGCTATTGTTGAATCGATATTGATGGTGCTGTTGCTACTACTGTTGAATCGGTGTTGCTATCGCCATTGTTGTTGAATCGAGGTTGCTGTTGTTGTTGCTATTGTTGTTGATTCGATGTTGCTATTGCTGTTACTCTGGTTGTTGATTCGATATTGATATTACTATTGTTGCTGATTGTTAATGCTGACTGTAGTAATTATTGCTGTTGTTACTACTAACGCTGCAATTGCTCTGTTGCAATTGTTGTTGCTATTGCAATTTATCCTGTTGGCACTATTGCAACTTTTCTCGTTAGCAGGGTGTCGTGAGATGTGCTAGAAAAAATCAATTAAGTCTCCCTTAAATCACACATCTTTCAGCCTGGAAATTATTTTGAAATTGTAAACAGAAACAAATTGCAGTTTCGGATTGACCATATCTTAAAACTATTGTTAAAAAAATTTGGAAAAAAGCCGAAATTTTAGGATTTATGGAAGGGCGGAGTTAATAAACAAAATTAAAAAAAGATTTCACTATTGTTTTTAAATTACGCTTCATTTTCTGCTTGAAAGTAAAGGAAGAGGGGATTGTGATGGTGATGGCCATTTCCAAAAGTTTTTCTTTTTTAAAAACTTTCAAGGCCTCTCCCATCGTTTTTAAGTGCGTAGTGCATAAAAAAAAAAGACAAAATCGGTCCGGAAGTGAGGAGAGGGAT
>NC_068994.1:46792650-46793583 GCF_001194135.2 Octopus bimaculoides | reverse complement strand
CATATATATATATATATTTTATACGTTTTATCTTTTACTTGTTTCAGTCACTAGACTGCGGTCATACTGGGGCACCGTCTTGAATTTTTAGTCGAATAAATCCTTGCCTTCAGTTCATCTTTGATGTTACAAGGAGTTTTATCGGTCACTCGCTCAACTGCGCCCCACACATAATAATCAAGGGGGTTGCAGTCTGGGGAGTTAGGTGGCCAGATGTTAGGGGTGATGCGTTCGCAGAAATTGTCTGACAGCCATGGCTGGGTTCTCCTGCTTGCGTGACATGGTGCAAAGTCTTCCAGCAGGGTCTTCCAGCAGGGTCTTCCAGCAGGGTCTTCCAGCAGCCACCCTCTTGACCCAGGGCAGCACTACCTCCTCCGTGTTCAGTCTGGGGCCGTGTGGGAAGATGAATGGAAGCATTACGTACCCATCACTAGTGATCACTCCAAACACAATGATGTTGACTGAATGTTTGATCTTTATCACTCTCGGTACATGTCCTCAGATTGCACTGTCCTCAGATTGCACTGTCCTCAGATTGCACTGTCCTCAGATTGACACCCAAACACTCTGAAATGTTCGTATTGGAGCTTCCGGCGCGAATGCCAAGCAGTACAGCATGTTGTTTCCAAATTTCTGGCAGAGTAAATTGCGTCGTGGTGCTTGTTTTACTCACAGACGACGCCCAATTGACCCTACTATACTGTGTAGTAGATAAAATAGATAGGTAGAAAGATTTTAATGGATGCAGCCGTAACCGTGCGGCTTTGAGGTTAGCTTTGCCATCGCGTGATTATCTATCTATCTATCTATCTATCTATCTGTCTAATTATCATATATCTGTCTGTCTGTCTGTCTAATTATCATATATCTATCTATCTGTCTGTCTGTCTAATTATCATATATCTATCTATCTGTCTGTCTGTCTAATTATCA
>NC_068994.1:46792149-46792640 GCF_001194135.2 Octopus bimaculoides | reverse complement strand
TTATCATATATCTATCTATCTGTCTGTCTGTCTAATTATCATATATCTATCTATCTGTCTGTCTGTCTAATTATCATATATCTATCTATCTGTGTGTCTGTCTATCTATCCATCTATGCATATGTACACACACACACGTGTTTGTGTATAATTACATTTTTATATCCATATATATGCATACACACACTCATATATACAATATGTACATGTATATATGTGTATACACACACTGAATATATGTACATATACGTTACTTATAATGATAAAACAATTCCTTGGCGGTATCAAGTCCAGAGCCTTTATATTTTGATCTTCTGGTATGTTGATATAGTTTAAACAAATAAAGAAATTTCAACCACTATTCACGTATACGGTCACGCGCTTAGATACACACTAAGACAGACATGCACACACACAATATATGTACACATATCATATATGTATATATATATATATATATATATATATATATATACGTCACACACACACAC
>NC_068994.1:46789110-46792139 GCF_001194135.2 Octopus bimaculoides | reverse complement strand
ATATATATATATATATATATATATATATATATATATATATACGTCACACACACACACGCACACACACACACACATATATATATATATATGTCATATATATATATATGATATTGCTACCAACAAGGTCTTCTCATTCAGTGATATTCAATCTATCGGCAACTATCTTGGGGGCAAACGGACATGATCATACCGCAGGCATTGGTCATTGTCTAAAAATCATCATCATCATCATCTTCATCGTCAACGGTGTAATCAGTAGTAGTAGTAGTAGTAGTAGTAGTAGTAGTAGTAGTAACAGCAGCAGCAGCAGACCGTAAACAGAAGATAACAGAAAACGAATATGAAGAAGATTAAAAAAAGAGAGTGAAAGAATGAAATGTATGTATGTATGTATGGACGTGTGTATATATGCGTGTATGTGCATATATGTATTTATACACTCACGTATACATACGTACATTCAAACATACCTATACTATGTGTGTGTGTGTTTAACGAAAAAATTGAAAACCCTCAATGACAAATATAAGATTGTTTGGTATCTTATGAGAAGATGTCTAAATTCATTTTCGACAATCATCAAAGTTTAGAATTCTAGAAATCAGAAGAACATCGATCGGTAAACGTAGACCGGTGATAAATTCTTGTGGGAAATCAAACGATGGAAGATGGCTTCGGGTCTTAACTGATGTAGCTGAATAGAGAGTAATTGATGCTGAATAATTTCTGACTGTGCTCAATTTGATGCTACTTTTTCGTCTCCATTCTCCTCCTCTTGAGATTTGCTATTGCTTGTCAACAAATGAACCCTGCTTTTTAGTATAATTATTTGATTTGAAACCCAAGATTTTGAAGATAAATCCTGAATCTGCGATAACAGATATACGACAAATAAATCTGTGACGATAAGTTTCCTTTCCCCGGAAGTGAATCTCAGGTATATTTTCTGCAAATCGTCCGAGGATATATGACGAAAAATTATTGCATTTAGATTTTGTGCGTGTTGTCGATATAGTTCTAGATTTACGAATAAATGAAACGAACGATCTGAGGTTCGATTTCACCATTGTAAACTGACGAGTATGATTTCCAACAAGTAGATAAGGCTCTTTCATTGGAATTTAGATATTAAGAATACGTTTATGCTTGCAGACATGGCGTACGTATGTTTGTATGTTTGTACTACATGTATTTATGCATGCATGTTTTTATGTATGTATATGTATGTTTGTATGCTTGTAATGTATATACGTACGTACGTACATATGTATGTATGTATGTATGTATGTATGTATGTATGTATGCATTATGTATGTATGTATGTATGTATGTATATAGGTAGGTAGGTAGATACGTATCTATGTATGTATGTATGTATGTATGTATGTATATAAGTGTATGGACACTTAGAGAAAAGGCAATCATGTCATTATGCATACTATCTATATGTTTGGCATACACACACACATCCCGATCATGTTCGGGTACGTGATGTTGATAAGCTACAAAAATGGCGAAACATCTATGTTCATTAGTGGTGAGTTATCTCGCCTGTCCATGACTTGCAGGTATTTTAACACCCGGCATTGTGAGAGAGTTTTCTCCACCGTGCCATATCGATCGAACTTACCCGCAAATACACCATCTGCCAATCAGTCTTTCATTCACACTGCAATATATTATTCCAAATGAACACTAATGCACTCTCTATTCAAAATTGGAACTGGTAATTTCCACTATTCTTTGTAATGGATTATCATCAAACATTCTGATTTGAAACTGTTAATGGACCTCAGTGTGTGTTCGTGTCTTAGTTTGTCCCCACCATCGCTTGACAACCGGTGTTGGTGTGTTTACGATCTCGTAACTTAGCGGTTAAGCAAAAGAAACCAACTGAAAAGTACCTGTTTGTCCTCCACCACCGCTTGATGACCAGTGTTGGTTTGTTTACATTCCCGTAAGTTATCGGTTCGAAAAGTGACCGATGGAATAAGTATCAAGCCTAAAAAAGAAATAAGTTCTGGGGTCGATTCAGCCGACTAAAAAATCTCGGAGGCGGCGCCCCAGTATGGCCGCAGTCTAATGACTGAAGCAAGAAGCAAAGATAAGAGGTGTTTACATAGGTATGGTGATGCAAACAGGAAAAATAGAACTCGAAATATATTGGGTAATCTCATAAATAATGCAGTTTTTTTCAATTGCATGAACTAAAAATTGCATCAACTTGATACACAAGCAGGTAGTAATTTTACCTTGTACTTATTCTTAGTGCAAGTTTTGAAGAGTGTAGTTCGATCTTAACAGTTAATTTTTCAAAGCTATAATGGAAGTGATAAAGGAGCATATTCGGTGTGTTTTGCTTTATGAGTTCAACAAAGGCAACAATGCAACGGAAAGTGCAAGGAATATTAATGCAATGTATGGGGATCGGACAATAAGCATAAACCAGTGTCAACGATGGGTCCAAAAATTCCGAACCGGAAAGTACAGCGTAGAAAACGAGCCTCGTCCTGGAAGACCTGTAGACTCCACGAGAACGTCCTGCAAACCCTGATGGAACAAAATCCCATCGTAACTGTTGAGAAACCAGCAGAGAAGCCCGGATTTGGTCATTCAACCATTCATTGACACCAATGCTAGAAGAAAAACAACCATCTTTAGTTTCAAGACGAAAAGTGTTCCTCCATCAGGATAATGCTCGGCCACATACAGCGAGGATAACATTCAAAAGGCTTGAGCAGTTTGAATGGAAGACCACCCACCATATTCGCCGGACATTGCCCCATCTGATTATCATTTATTCCGCAGTCTTCAATATCATTTGGACAGAAAAAATATGAATTCTGTAGACGAGGTCAGAACAGTACTGGAGGAGCATTTGGAAGAGGAGCCTTGCAAGTCTACCAGATATATGAAAGAGCATTGTAGAAAATGAAGGAGAGTATATTTTAGATTAAAAAAGAACTTTGTCTATCTTAGTTTTGAAACATAAAAAAAGTATAAAAGAACTGCATTATTTATGGGATGAC
>NC_068994.1:46786646-46789049 GCF_001194135.2 Octopus bimaculoides | reverse complement strand
ATATATATATATATATATATACACACACACAAAAAACATTTATGTGTATACGTACACGCATAAGCATATACACACATGCACACGTATACTACTGTAAGTGAAGACTGTTAACGTATATGCGTGCATGCACATGCTTGTGTGTGTGCGTGTGTGTGTGTGTACGTGCATGTAAGTGTGTGTGTGTGTGTGTGTGTGTGTGTGTGTGTACGTGCGTGTAAGTGTTGGTGTGTGGGCGTGAGCGCGCTTACGTGTGTGGAGATTTGAAGCATATATTTACAAGAGGTCTAATCTGCCAGTAGGAAAGACTGTCATTAGACGAAGGTGCTAATTAACGGACTAATATAATGACAAGCAACACTGGTATCAATCACATACGAGAAGATTATTGATCTATGTCAGAAGCGGGGTGGGGAGGAGATTTGACCTTGGTTATCCGTATTACGGGTTAATGTATACAGGCATGAAATAATGAGGTTGAGGGGGAGAGAGAGAGAGAGAGAGAGAGACGGAGAGGGATGGGGAGAGAGAGGGAGAGAAAGAGAACGAGATTGAGTGGCAGTTGTCATACTCATTCTCCTATCATATATACAAATATATATATATATATATATATACACACACACACATATACATATGTATATGTGTGTGTATGTAAATATGTATTTATGTATATATATATATATATATATATATTTACACATCCGTGTATATATCTATATATGTACATGTATGCATATATAGCTTTTCATATATACACTGGTGAATATGTTTACATGCATACCAGTGTATGATTTGACTTATACGTGTACATTACACACACACACACACACACACACACACACACACACACACACACACACACACACACACACACACACACACACATACACACACACACATACACGCCCCCTACACACATAACACACACAAATTTACCCTCAGAGAAACACACTGATATCTATCTATCTATCTATCTATCTATCTATCTATTTTAATCGTCAGTTAGTGGCCAAAGTGACTCAAGATCCGAGAGTTTAGTGAATGGCATTTTTCAATCTGATTTCAAATTTGGGAGATTTACGCTTTATGTGGAATGGATTCTGTCCCCACCAAACCTATATACAGACACTTACGTACATGTACATACTTGCATACATACATACATACATACGTACACACACACACACACACACACACACACACACACACACACACACACACACACACACACACACACATATATATATTCGTACATATATACATGCATACATACATAAATATATATCAAATACCAACAAGTGAGATGAGATTTTTGAGATGCTCAATATAGAAAACATGTGGGTGTACTCAAATAGTATGAACATAAACTCCAATCTTTATCGACGACTAGATACAAGGGCTAGAGATTTGCTATAAAAACCTCCAGGTGAGCCGATATGGAGATAGTGACACAGATAAACATGATTAGGCTAGGTATAGACATATAAACATCCATAAATGTATACACACACATTCATGCGCGCTCGCGCACACACACAAATATATAAATGAAACAAAACTTAAATATATTTAGCAGTTAAACATTTATGTACAAGCTTATAGATATTCATATATATTCTTTTCTACTCTAGGCACAAGGCCCAAAATTTTTTGGAGAGGGGGCCAGTCGATTGGATCGACCCCAGTATGCAACTGGTACTTAATTTATCGACCCCGAAAAGATGAAAGGCAAAGTCGACCTTGGCGGAATTTGAACTCAGAACGTAACGGCAGACGAAATACCGCTAAGCATTGCACTCGGCGTGCTAACGTTTCTGCCAGCTTACCGCCTTAATATTCATATATATTGACAAATCAATTTACGTTCACATGCAGTATAAAAAATACAAAAATACAGGGTAGAATGCAAAGTTGCTTTTAAATCGACAGCTGTTTCTGGGAGTATACACAAGCACATAAGTGGGAAAATAGCACTCGGATATCAAAGGTAGAGTAAAACAGTATTTTATTAAAGCCGAAAAAGAAAAAAAGAAAAAAACTTCAGAAACTGTTACTCGGAGTATGTGTAAACACACGGAACTCTCGGTGCTAGACTCACTCTGTTGCGTAATATCTATCTATCTATCTATCTATCTATCTATCTATCTATCTATCTATCTATCTATGGTGGTTTGCCCTCAAGAGAGCAATAAAAGCAGAAGCGGTTAGGTATAGCAAAGCACTAGCCATAGACAGAAACAGAGTAGAGGGTGAACTAGTTAAGAAGCTAGAAGAGGCAATTAGAAGTGGCATCGCATCCGACGTTTTGGCGGCGAGGTTGGCCCTTGACCAACACTTCAACGCCAAACACGAAGGGTGCGTTGTCAGGGCTAGGATGCGTGCTCTAAGAAACGAAGGTGTTGG
>NC_068994.1:46778379-46783851 GCF_001194135.2 Octopus bimaculoides | reverse complement strand
TTTTTTTTTCCTTCCTTCCCCCTCCCAAAAAGAAAAGCTCTACATTGTATTTGTCCCATCTTCGTTGAGCCCTGTGTGGCTAATAAAAGAAATGTATCTATCTATCTATCTATGCATATATATATACATATACACATATATACGTAGACATACACGTATATGCGCGAGTTAATGTATGTGTGTATACATGTGTGTGTGTGTGCGTGCGTAAGTATGCGAGTGTGTGTGCATGTGTGTATGCGCGTGCGTGCGCGCGTGCATATGCGTTTGTGTTTGTGTGTGGCAACCATTTACAGTTAAGTGAATTGGAACTAGTGATAACGAGAGGAATACAACAGCCACACCTTCCTACTTGTTATATCATATCTTATCGACTCCATCATATCTGTCTGCTTAAAACATCTCCTCCTCCTCCTCCTCCTTATACAAATGAACTAAGGAAGCCTTTTCGCTAAGGGTAGGTAGCCCTTTACTCCCGTTCAAAATTGAAATCATCTACTGACAACATTTCTAAAACCCTACCCGTGAGTAAAGATTAGAACACAACAGAAAACAGTTTGAGTCTTAAGACCCGATCAGTAATTTAACAGTTTAATGCAGTGGTTCTCAACCGCAGTTCATAAAAGATTTTGGGGGCTCCACGCTAGCAAAATAGTAAATTGGGCACCCACGGCATTATTTTGAGAGCCCCTGAAAAGATTTTGTTTTAGATGTATGTATTGGTATGTTTTGCAAGAAACAGTTGGGTTTCTTTCATAGTTCAATCCGTATATGAAAATGTGGGAAAAGCAAAATCAGAATCTGAGTTAAGTGCATTAAATTTTGGGGGAGAAAGCAAGGGGATGTGTACGACAACAAAGACAAAAAAAACGGTGAACATGTTACACAATTACAAATACAAACAACAAGAAATTAACAACAGGTGTCTTTCGACTAACAAAGACGAATCAAGTTGAGCTGGCGTATGTAGAGCGAAAGCCTTGAGGCAGGAACATAGGAAATGAACATAGGAGATGAAAGTCAAGAGACAGGAATATAAGAGATGTTTCGCGGCCGGCAGTCGAGCCAAGATAGATCATGCCTGGCTGAACACCGGTCACGTGGAAGGAAAGGAGAGAAGTGGAGAGGGTAGAGGGAAGTTTGCGAAACTGTAAGGATGATTTGGTAACTGGACTGACGAGAGGAGGCTGCGAATGACCCGTCCTTGTTTTCTCCAGTCCGTCTTTTTATTGTTTTTCCTGCCTGTCTTCGCATCGTCCATCTGTCCGGATGTTTTGTTGTCGTCTGTTGCATCCTTGTTCCGTTTTTTAGATTTATATATACATATAGCAGCGTACGTATACTTTCGCTCAACTTGTATGTATGTATGTATGTATCTATCTATCTATCTATCTATCTATTTATCTATCTATCTATCTATCTATCTAGACATAGATAGATAGATAGATAGATAGATATAGACATAGATAGATAGATAGATAGATATAGACATAGATAAATAGACATAGATAGATAGATAGATATAGACATAGATAGATAGAATGATAGATATTTGGATCATAAGATAGATAGATAGATAAAAAGACAGAAAAATAGATAGATAACAAGAAAAATATATATGTGAATAGTTAGATGAAAATCTAATTGAAGCAAAATTGCTGTGAAAGATAGTTATGAATGATTTAGATGAGAAGTGTACGTTGGGCGTTGAACTTGAGAACAATTGCCAGTGTGTTTTGTGAGTAGACAACTGTCTATTATCTGCACTGTCTTATTGTTCGGCAATTCGCTTTGAAAAACATCTCTCTAATCATACAATGGGGAGAAAATACTAACATTTTATTCCTCACATACAAACATGAAATCTCCTTAATCTATCTGATTGCCTTTCGGTCTTGACCGACATAACTTTGTTTCTTATTTGGAAAACTTTCCACTCAAACTCCACTGCGAAGAGAGAGAGAGAGAGAGAGGGGGGGAGGAGGGGGGAGAAACGGAGAAAGAAAAAGAATGAGAGAAAATGCGTGTGATTAGAGAGAGAAAGCGAGACAGTGTGTGTGTGATTAGAGAAAGAGAGAGAGAGAGAGAGAGAGAGAGAGAGAGAGAGAGAGAGAGAGGAAAAACGTCTTCTTTCTTCCTACGTGTCGTCAGATGGCGTCGAAGAAATGTGGCGAGATTTCATATTACAGAAAGAATCGCTATATTGTAGTGAATCAGACAGACTACTTCGCAGCATTCCTAGTCCAAAAAGTCTCTCAGGTATAGAGCAGAAAGCCAAGCAGTATTGAGCTAAAGAAGGGGTGAGAGAAAAGAGGGAATATATATATATATAGATATATATATATATATATATATATAGGCATGAATGTGTGTATGTCTGTTATACAGACTGTTTGTCCAGAGATAATCAAAACTATTGTGTCTTGTTGGCAGGAAAGCGGAGAAAAAAAGGGGAGTTTATGCACTTGTCTATTTATTTACAAGTCTTTAGTGGCAGGCCAGATAAGATATTTTCCACGTCGATATATTTATTAACAACAATAACAATGATAACAATAACAGCCACAACAACAACAACAACAACGAGAAGAACGACAGAGTAAATATATAACATAAATAAATGAAAATATAAATAAATGCAGAGGTTGTCGGAGAAAGCGATAAAATTATAGAGTGGACAGTAGAAATTCCCAAGAATGCAATGCATGGCGTCTCAATGCGGAAGAAAAAGAAGAAGGAGGAGGAGGAGGATTGGTGAGGAGGGGTGGAAAAGGGTGGGATGGAGAACAGAAGAAAAGAAATTGGGAGGTGGGCAGAGGATATAAAGGAATGAAATAAATAAGAGAAAGAAGACAAATATGAGAAGAAGAAGAAGAAGAAGAAGAAGAATGAAAATGCATGTTTGTTGTTGAATGTATGTTTAAAAAAGAAGCGGTGGAATCCCATCAATCTCGCTCCCTCTTTCTGTGTTGCCCCTCCTCTCTCTATCTCTATCTCTGTCTGTCTCTCTCACTCTCTGTCTCTGCCTCTGCCTCTGTCTTTCCCCCCCTCTCTCTCTATGTCTCTCTCTTCATAACGCCATACTTGGAGTCATAAAAGGAAGTTTGTTATTTTCACAAATATTTACCACACAAAAAAAAAAAAAGAAACAGAAACAGAAAAGAGTTTCCGATAGAGTTAAATAGCTTTTAGTAAGAAAACTCTCCAAGATATTCCAGTGTCTTCTACAAAGAATCGATATTCGGTGGTGGAAATGATAAGAGGTGGAAGGAGGTTGAAAGTGTGGACTAGTGAGGAGGAAGAGTAACTTCGGAAGTGGCTTAAGAAGTAATAATTCGTTTTGGGAAGGAGTTAAGGGCAAGGTTGGGTTAAAGAGATGAATTCCATAACACGTTTGGTGACAGGAACACACAGAGTGAACGCTGGAAGCCTGTTTCTCATAGCGGTGGAGGCCTATTTATGATAGTGGTGGAGGCCTATCCATCTAGCTACCTATCGGCCTGTCTATATATCTTACTATTTATTTATATAACGATCTATCTATATATTTGTCTATCAAAATATTGATAACTTTCTCCGTTTGTCTACTTGAATGTATGCATGGCCCTCGTTTCTTGATAACCATCAAAATATCTATCTGTCTGTGTTTTCTATCTGTCTTTATAAATATTTCTCTACTTTCTCTCCTTTCATTCTCTTCCTCTGTAAGTGTGTGTGTGTATATATATATATATATATATATATATATATATATATATATATAAGGGAAAAGGAAAAAAATTCTTTGCCAATATGCTGAAAAATAGACCATTAGATCGTCTAACCATATACAATATTTTTTATTATAAATACACAGCGTGTTTGGAACGAGGAAAGCAAGCCAACAGAAGATTTTAAAATTCGTTATTCTGGAATCGGACCGATATTTTTCAAAATTAAGGTAAACAAAGTTCTTTTTTAGTCTAAAATATTCTCCCTTTCATTTTCTACAATGTCCTTCCATCTATCTGGTAGACTTGCAAGGCCCCTCCTCCAAAATTCACTTGTCCGTGAGGAAAAATACTCCTCCAGTACTGTTCTGACCTCGTCTACAGAATTCATATTTTTTTCCGTCCAAATGATTTTGAAGTCTGCGGGAAAAAATGATAATCAGATGGAGCAATGTCCGGCGAACATGGTGGGTGGAGCATCGTTCCCCATTCGATCTGCTCCAGCGTTTGGAATATCATCCTCGCTGTATGTGGCCGAGTATTATCCTGATGGAAGAACACCTTTCGTCTTGAAGTCAAAGATAGTCGTTTTTCTTCTATCGCTGACTTAAGCCGCTCAAGCTGCTCGCAGTAGATCTCCTTTGTTATCATTTGGTTTGGGTTTAAAAGTTCAATGTGGACTAAACCTTCCATATCCCACCAAACAGATAATAACACCTTACGTAGGTGGAGACCCTCTTTAACTTGAGGTGCCGGTGTTTCTCCTTTCCCTACCTACTGTCTTCAGAGCTTGACATTTTTATAGAGAACCCATTTCTTGTCACCAGTCCACTATTCTGTCCAAAAAAGGTTAATTCGTGAGACATGACAGCAAAGAAGACCACACATTCAGTCTCTGCGCGTGATTAGATTCAGAAAGTTTGTGAGGAATCCATTGACATAATTTGCTGACTTTTCCAATGGTACGCAGGTGCCGATGAGTGGCTGAATAACCAAATCCAAGCTTCTCTACTAGTTCCTCAACAGTTACGATAGGATTTTGTTTCATCAGGGTTTGCAGGACGTGCTAATCGAGCTCTAAAGTGGTTAGGGTGTTGCAGTAACAATCACAAGACCGTGGTTTCAATTCCTTGACCGGGAGGTGTAGTGCTTTCTTATAATTCACTATGTCCTGTATCATATCGACGTTTTCTATTTTTAAAATGCCTACGTATTTATAAATATTTTTAAATATCTACGCGTTTTTAAATATTTTATATGCTTGTGTTGTAACTTGTAAATTTTTATTCCTTTATGTTATATCGTGTGAATTTATAATTCACTGTCTTCTTATATCATTTTTTATATCTATTTATGTATCTATTTATGTATTTATATATTTTTAGAAATGCCTATGTATTTATAAATATTTTTAAATATTTTAAAATATTTGCGTGTTTTTAAATATTTATATGTTTATATGCTTGTGTGTTTTTAATACTTCTATTAATTCGAACCTTATATTGGTTTATTAATGTCGTAGAAAGTACACATATATATTGGATATTCTGCTGGATAATGGGTCATGTCCCTCTAGTTTTCCGCTCGTATTGCCTCCACTCAAATTATAAATTGGAACTTAGCTCAATTTGAGCACTTCGATTCTAGCGTGTTTTTGAGTATTGTTAATGTTAACAATCTCAATGTAAAATAGTATAATCTCTTTCTCTCTCTCTCTCTCTCTCTCTCTCTCTATATATATATATATATATATATATATATA